>NC_062527.1:20996234-21063734 GCF_022655615.1 Tachysurus fulvidraco | reverse complement strand
CTTCATGGTGTTTATAATCTGAATAAATCACATTTTTAATAGGTTATGGTTCTAATAATAAATAAAATAACAGCTCGGTCGGTTCGGCCTTTATTTTTTATTATTTTTTTTACAGAGTAAAAACCAACAATGCAAATAAGGACAATTGTCTTTTCTCACTTACAAAAGTAATATTGATTTTGCGAAAACAACAAAAACGACAAATCGGGGATCATAAATACGGACAACCTGATACGATGAAAATACACTGATGTGATCGAATAAAACAATTAGACTTAAAAAAAAAAAAAAAAAAAAAATTGTTCCATACCCGCTGCAGGACGATCAGAGCATGCGTGGGTGCCAAAACATATGCAAACGATGTCGTGTGAAATGGATCAGAGGTGACGTGATGGCGTATGAAGCCCAAAACGGAGAGGAGAAAAAAAGAAAGAAAGAGGAAGAGGAAGAAAAGAAGGATGTGGTGGACGAAGGAGTTTATAAATCACACTCGCACCAAGATTCTGTAAAACGGCTGCTGTAACGGCTGATGGGAGCGACGATGGATAAACACCTCCTGTGCTCTCGCGCGCGTGTGTGTGTGTGTTGAGAGGATGGATATTATCCAGGTCCAACACACTCCATCCTAATCATCAGGCGGAATAATCCTGTACACACAGAAACACAACACCACGATAAGCTTGTATCGTTATCACACAGTTACTGAAACAGTCTGTAGGTCGTCTCAAGCTCTTATTATAAACCAGGGCTTATACGCAGCTCTGCCTGATGCAGTGTCTCATCCTTGTCAGTCGGTTAGACTCGTGTCTGTTATCCGGAGGACTTACCGCTCTGGGCTTTTTATTCATCTTCATGTCAAATCTACAAACAGAAAAAAAAATAAAAATAAAAAATCACAACAACGACGATTGACAACCGCGTCCGAGTTTGACGGCACGTGTTTCTCTGTCAGCGACCCTTTTTATCTCAGCGGCTTTTTAAAAAGAAATGATAATTTTAAAAAAAAGGTGGACATGCAGAATAAAAAAAGAGCGACGCTAGACTAAAACTGAACCACTGGCACAAAGGAAACAGAAATAAATAAGGAACTAAACAGAAAACAAGCAAACAGGACACCGTTCCAAACAGACCGTCCCGCTAAAGGAGCTGAAAACATGAAAGGGTAAAAGAGGAGGTGAGGAAGAGAGAAAGAGAGAGAGTGAGAGAGAGAGAGAGTGAGAGAGAGAGAGAGAGAGAGAGACAGAGAGAGAGAGAGAGAGGAGGAAGAGGAGGTGATGCAGGAAGGACAGGATGTTCAGGAAGTTCAGACTTACTCAAAGTCATAATCGAACATGGCGGAGGGGCTGAGGGGCAGCATTAAGGAGAGGAGGAGAGAGAGAGAGAGAGAGAGAGAGAGAGAGAAGAGAGAGAGAAGAGAGAGAGAGGTTAGTACACAAGACTGGCATTATTGTGGCTCCATCCTAAAATCACAAAAAGAATCTGATTGTGGAGCCAGAGCTGTGTATGGAGTGTACGGAGTGTGCAGGGATGCTGGGGTATCGTGATGCTGGGAGAAGACTCACGTTCCCATGGCTACTACTGGTTACAACAGTGAGTGTGTGAGAGAGTGAGTGAGTGTGTGAGCGAGTGAGATGACCATACTGCACTGGAGCAGTAGGGGGCAGAACAGAGCTGAATCGTGACTTCACATAATATTTACTTTGGCGACTTTATAAACCGAAATGAATCGTTTTCAGTCTGTGGAGTCGACTCTGAATCTTTGCGATTGACTCTTCGCTATTAAAGCTCACGTGTACAGTGAGCTGTATCGCTAAAACACGGCAGAAACGGCAAGAGTATCGTCATGGCGACGGAGAGGAAATTCGGCGTATCTGTAAAGTGTTAGTTCGACACTTTAGTCAGTTAGAATTTGAGGCGTTTTGAACGATACCTGTGTCGGTTCTTGTTCTTGCGCTTCTTGTGGCTGCTGTGGTGCCCCGCGTTGGTGGAGCTGGAGGACGACGCGGCTTTCTGAGGCTTCAGGTCCTGCAGCGCTCCGTCTGCGTCCTCCGCCTCCTCCTGACCCGGCTCGTTCTCCTGGTTCTGCAGGTCCGGAGACGCGTCGCTCTCGGTGCCGCTGCCTGCCTCCCCTAAACACACACACCATCATCATCATCATCACGTACACACACACACACACACCATCATCATCATCATCACGTACACACACACCATCATCACATACGCACACACACACCATCATCATCACATACGCACACACACACACACACACCATCATCATCATCACGTACGCACACACACACCATCATCATCATCACGTACGCACACACACACCATCATCATCACGTACGCACACACACACACACACCATCATCATCACGTACGCACACACACACACCATCATCATGTACGCACACACACACCATCATCATCATCATCACGTACGCACACACACAAAATCATCATCACGTACGCACACACACACACACACCATCATCATCACGTACGCACACACACACACCATCATCATCATCACGTACGCACACACACACACACAAAATCATCATCACGTACGCACACACACAAAATCATCATCATCACGTACGCACACACACAAAATCATCATCATCACGTACGCACACACACACACACACCATCATCATCACGTACGCACACACACACACCATCATCATCATCACGTACGCACACACACACACACAAAATCATCATCACGTACGCACACACACAAAATCATCATCATCACGTACGCACACACACAAAATCATCATCATCACGTACGCACACACACACACCATCATCACGTACGCACACACACAAAATCATCATCACGTACACGCACACACACACACAAAATCATCATCATCACGTACGCACACACACAAAATCATCATCATCACGTACACGCACACACACAAAATCATCATCACGTACACGCACACACACAAAATCATCATCACGTACACGCACACACACACACCATCATCATCACGTACACGCACACACACACACCATCATCATCACGTACACGCACACACACACACCATCATCATCACGTACACGCACACACACACACCATCATCATCACGTACACGCACACACACACACCATCATCATCACGTACACGCACACACACACACCATCATCATCACGTACACGCACACACACACACCATCATCATCACGTACACGCACACACACACACCATCATCATCACGTACACGCACACACACACACCATCATCATCACGTACACGCACACACACACACCATCATCATCACGTACACGCACACACACACACCATCATCATCACGTACACGCACACACACACACACCATCATCATCACGTACACGCACACACACACACACCATCATCATCACGTACACGCACACACACACACCATCATCATCACGTACACGCACACACACACACCATCATCATCACGTACACGCACACACACACACCATCATCATCACGTACACGCACACACACACACCATCATCATCACGTACACGCACACACACACACCATCATCATCACGTACACGCACACACACACACCATCATCATCACGTACACGCACACACACACCATCATCATCATCACGTACACGCACACACACACACCATCATCATCACGTACACGCACACACACACACCATCATCATCACGTACACGCACACACACACACCATCATCATCACGTACACGCACACACACACACCATCATCATCACGTACACGCACACACACACACCATCATCATCACGTACACGCACACACACACACCATCATCATCACGTACACGCACACACACACACCATCATCATCACGTACACGCACACACACACACCATCATCATCACGTACACGCACACACACACCATCATCATCACGTACACGCACACACACACACACCATCATCATCACGTACGCGCACACACACACACACACCATCATCACGTACGCACACACACAAAATCATCATCACGTACACGCACACACACAAAATCATCATCATCACGTACGCACACACACAAAATCATCATCATCACGTACACGCACACACACACACACACCATCATCATCACGTACACGCACACACACACACACCATCATCATCACGTACACGCACACACACACACACAAAATCATCATCACGTACACGCACACACACACACAAAATCATCATCACGTACACGCACACACACACACCATCATCATCACTCACACGCACACACACACACCATCATCATCACGTACACGCACACACACACACCATCATCATCACGTACACGCACACACACACACCATCATCATCACGTTACACGCACACACACACACCATCATCATCACGTACACGCACACCACACACACCATCATCATCACGTACACGCACACACACACACCATCATCATCACGTACACGCACACACACACACACCATCATCACGTACACGCACACACACACACCATCATCATCACGTACACGCACACACACACACCATCATCATCACGTACACGCACACACACACACCATCATCATCACGTACACGCACACACACACACCATCATCATCACGTACACGCACACACACACACCATCATCATCACGTACACGCACACACACACACCATCATCATCACGTACACGCACACACACACACCATCATCATCACGTACACGCACACACACACACCATCATCATCACGTACACGCACACACACACCATCATCATCACGTACACGCACACACACACACCATCATCATCACGTACACGCACACACACACACCATCATCATCACGTACACGCACACACACACACCATCATCATCACGTACACGCACACACACACCATCATCATCACGTACACGCACACACACACACCATCATCATCACGTACACGCACACACACACACCATCATCATCACGTACACGCACACACACACACCATCATCATCACGTACACGCACACACACACACCATCATCATCACGTACACGCACACACACACACCATCATCATCACGTACACGCACACACACACACCATCATCATCACGTACACGCACACACACACCATCATCATCACGTACACGCACACACACACACCATCATCATCACGTACACGCACACACACACACCATCATCATCACGTACACGCACACACACACCATCATCATCACGTACACGCACACACACACCATCATCATCACGTACACGCACACACACACCATCATCATCACGTACACGCACACACACACCATCATCATCACGTACACGCACACACACACACACAAAATCATCATCACGGACGCACACACACACACCATCATCATCACGTACACGCACACACACACACACAAAATCATCATCACGGACGCACACACACAAAATCTTCAACTACTTACGTTTTTCATTCATGTGATCAGGGACACCGCCAAGAGCACACACAGCCTGCCGGAAAAAGAGGTGAAGGCAAAGGGATTAGCACATACACACACACACACACACACACACACACACACACACATTTCAGTACAAGCATCGATACTAAAGCATGTTACTACAACCTTGTAAATTAAAAAGAATGTGAGAGATTATTATTATTGTTCGAGCAAAAACAGTCAGAGCTTCTGGTCTATTCTCCAGCAGGTCATCAGCCCTACATCTGACCTGGTGGTCTGGGACTCCAGGGAGTACAGGAATGTGTCTCTGACTCAGTGATAAACATAAAGATGTGTTTGTGTGTGTGTGTGAGAGAGAGAGAGAGAGAGAGAGAGAGAGAGAGAGAGAGAGAGAGAGAGAGAGGAGAAAAGATAGAGAAAAGAGAGATAAGAGAGATAAGAGAAAAGATAGAGAAAAGAGAGATGAGAGAGAGAGAAAGAGAGAGGAGAGAGAGAGAAAGAGAGAGAGGAGAGAGAGAGGAGAGAGAGAGAGAGAGAGAAAGAGAGATGAGAGAGGAGAGAGAAGAGAGATACTGACTGCCACCGATGTTACAGAGGACTTGCTGAACAGCCGCTCTGCCTCTTTGAATTTTCGGTTCCTTCTGTCTGTCTTACTGTTGGAGTTTCTGTTAAAGGAAAAATAAAAGAATACATAAGAGGTGTGTGTGTGTGTGTGTGTGTGTGTGTGTGTGTGTGTGTGTGTGTGTGTGTGTGTCCGTGTCCTGAGCTCATCTCTCTTGCTGTGACACTCACTTCTGGTTTGTTAGATAACGATCCCATCCTCTGATGATGTTGCCGTACATCTGCGTGTCCTCCAGGTAGCTGCCTTCAAACGCATAGATCTGTCTCTCCAGGTTCACCAGCGTCTCCTGATGGACAGCAACAAGACGGTCGCAATCAGCCGTTTACTTAAAATACATGTTTTATAAGTCTTTAGCACAGACTAAATGAGAAGGTATAAAAATTAAATAAATAAATAAATATCTGTAAAATAATAAACTAACGAATATATATAAACTAATAAAATAATGTCTAATGTTTGTATAAAAACAACAATTATATTCAAAAACTTAAACGAATAATTTTTTTATATAAATAAATAAAAACAAAACAATCCCAGGAAATATGTATCATAATTGCCTTTTATTTGTTTTAGACACATTTAATACCCACATCTGGATCACTACATATGATAAACAGGTGTATTAAGTGCACCTATGTAGGGAGAATAAACCGATTTGGGACGCGTCCTTCAGTCACCAAAACGAGCGCGAGCACCGAGCTAACAGTTAGCTACATCGCTAACAAACATGTTTTAAGCGAATATTACTTTATTTAGCTGCCGATCAGTGTTAGTGATTTAAATAAAATACTAAACGGAATAAATAAACACACCAAGTGTAAAAATGTGTAATAATTTATATACATATACTCATATAAAGGCCCGATATAGCGCTTTAAGACAGCTGACTGTATAAATAACGCGTGACCGCCCTTTATAGGCGCCCTACATAGGGCAGTAAACAGCCGGGCGCCTAGTGCACTAAATATAGCACAGAACGCCATTTGGGACACGGACACTAGTTAGCCAAAGGAGGCGCTAGGTGGCTAACGCCAATGCTAACGTTTTGTTCGTTTACAGCTGAAGCTGATAAGCGGCGTTATTGTTGTGTTTTTACCGCAAGCTCTTGTTTCCTCTTAACGAGCTCCGAAAGCTCACGACGAGTGTCGGGAATCTGCGGTGGAGTCGCTTTAGCGTGCATCGCCATGATGGAACAACAACAAACAAGATGGCGCCGAGGAAGGGCACTTATTCTGTCTCACGCACCCGTTGCATATGGCGTCCCAAGGACCCGTTGGTGTCCGTTGTGTGTGCTTGAATGAAAAAGACGCTCCACTTGCAGCTTGGAAAAAAATGCTGTAACGTTGTCGAAATAAAATAGTTTATTTAAACTAGAGGATATTTTGGTTATTTTCTTAAATATTACTATTAAGATAAAATAAGTCTCATTCTTATATAGAAGAATGTGGGGTTTTTTCGCACAGAATCTGGCATGTACATTTTATCCCTAAACTGTTAGTTGGGTCCTAAAACAACATTTAAAATGACCAATGAGCGGCGCTAGAGTTCTGTTTATACAGGCCATGACGCCGGACCGCCCAGTGACGTCAGTACCATGGCAACAAGATGTTGACCAACAGACTGACCCATGAAAGTTCAGCAGTCTGTGTGCGGTAAGACTGAATAAACACACAAACATATAAATATATACACAAACTGCGCTTATTATAAAGAACCTTTCTATTTAATATAAAGCGTTCCTGTGTTTTTACTAAATCTGTCTGCAGTTTAATAAAATAACATCAACACACAGGAAACTACGTGCTATTAGTACTATATAAACAGACACTTCTGTTTGTCTGTCTGTAACACTCTTCTGTCTGTCTGTCTGTCTGTAACACACTTCTGTCTGTCTGTCTGTCTGTAACACTCTTCTGTCTGTTTGTCTGTCTGTAACACTCTTCTGTCTGTCTGTCTGTCTGTAACACTCTTCTGTCTGTCTGTCTGTCTGTAACACTCTTCTGTCTGTCTGTTTGTCTGTCTGTCTGTAACACACTTCTGTTTGTCTGTCTGTAACACTCTTCTGTCTGTCTGTCTGTCTGTAACACTCTTCTGTCTGTCTGTTTGTCTGTCTGTCTGTAACACACTTCTGTTTGTCTGTCTGTAACACTCTTCTGTCTGTCTGTCTGTCTGTAACACACTTCTGTTTGTCTGTCTGTAACACTCTTCTGTCTGTCTGTCTGTCTGTAACACTCTTCTGTCTGTCTGTCTGTCTGTAACACTCTTCTGTCTGTCTGTCTGTCTGTCTGTAACACTCTTCTGTCTGTCTGTCTGTCTGTCTGTAACACTCTTCTGTCTGTCTGTCTGTCTGTCTGTCTGTCTGTAACACTCTTCTGTCTGTCTGTTTGTCTGTCTGTCTGTAACACACTTCTGTTTGTCTGTCTGTAACACTCTTCTGTCTGTCTGTCTGTCTGTAACACACTTCTGTTTGTCTGTCTGTAACACTCTTCTGTCTGTCTGTCTGTCTGTAACACTCTTCTGTCTGTCTGTCTGTCTGTCTGTAACACTCTTCTGTCTGTCTGTCTGTCTGTAACACTCTTCTGTCTGTCTGTCTGTCTGTCTGTAACACTCTTCTGTCTGTCTGTCTGTCTGTCTGTAACACTCTTCTGTCTGTCTGTCTGTCTGTCTGTAACACTCTTCTGTCTGTAACACTCTTCTGTCTGTCTGTCTGTCTGTAACACTTCTGTCTGTCTGTCTGTCTGTCTGTAACACACTTCTGTCTGTCTGTAACACTTTTGTCTGTCTGTCTGTCTGTCTGTCTGTCTGTAACACTTCTGTCTGTCTGTCTGTCTGTAACACTTTTGTCTGTCTGTCTGTCTGTTTGTCTGTCTGTCTGTAACACTTTTCTGTCTGTCTGTAACACTTCTGTCTGTCTGTCTGTCTGTCTGTCTGTAACACTCTTCTGTCTGTCTATCTCCCCATAATTCTCTTTCTCTCTGTCTGTCACTTTGCATCTGTTTCTCTGTCTGTCTGCCTATCTGTCTGTCTGTCTGTCTGCAACACTCTTCTGTCTGTCTGTCTGTCTGTCTCTAACACTCGTCTGTCTGTCTGTCTATCTGTCTGTCTGTACCTCCTGTATTGCTATGCATGTCTCACTGTCTGTCTGTCTCTCTGTCCCTCTGTCTCTTTGTCTGTCTGATTCTGTCTCTTTGCTGTCTGTATGTATCTCCCCTTATGTCTCTCGGCCTGTCTGTCTGTCTGTTTGTGTTGCAGCAGCAGTGGAGATGGGGGAGGGGTGTGTGAGAGCAGATCCTGGCTGTGAGTCTTTTATTTATTACACCACCTTATAATTGATGTTTTGTGAGAATGATCTGTGTAATTACTAAATTATATTAAAGGAACAGTTTGGGGGGTGTGTGTGTGTGTGTGTGTGTGTGTGTGTGTGTGTGTGTGTGTGTGTGTGTGTGTGTGTTATAAATCAGGTATGAAGTTTCCCGGTTCCTCCTCCATTCCGACCAAATACCAAACTGTGATCATCAGTAATGTGGAGAGGAAAGGCTTCAGCTCCCAGGCCAAGCGTTTCACACCCTCTATAGTACACACACACACACACACACGCACACACACACACACACACACGCACGCACGCACGCACGCACACACACACACACACACACACACACACACACACACACACACACACACACACACACACACACAGACATCAGTAAAACATTTATAAGCTATAATTTCATCCAATCTTGTGTTTATTATTTATTTAATTAATTGTGCAGAATGAGAATCCCGCCCCAGGCTCGTATTTGTCCCACACGTCCGCTGACTCCTGCAGTCCATCCTACTCCATGAAAGGAACCGGAAGCTTTGCGTCAAAGGTGAGTCTCCTCACAGCATTTAAGAAAAAGTTTAGACAACAATAAAATGTCTGCAATGAAAATCTGTTGACAGGATGGTCGTCTCATTTGGCTCCAGCATCATGTTCAGCTACACTGAGAGGTTTATGTTCATAGATGACAGCACGTCCCCCTGCCTTAACGACGCTATTATCACCGATAATTCAGATGCTCTGTATACACTCTGGATGGTTTGTTTTTCTGCGCAGGCTTTCAGAACCAGCCGTAAACCACAGACACATACATCTCCGGCCCCCAACATCTATAACCTGCAGAGCTCGCTGCTTCGACAGCACGATTTCAACAGGGACGTTTCCAGAACCTTCCACCTGCCCATCGCTGTTCAGACTCCAAACACTCACCAGAAATCACCAGCACCAAACCAGTACAACGTGAGTGACACAGAATCCTGTGCCTCAAGGAGGAGGAGACGGAAAAGAGTCGGCGAATTAAAGTGAAACTCACAAAAACATTAAGATTATATTGTAGATCTATAAACTACTAAATCTTTCAACGTTTTTGAAGTGGAGGAATTTCATTTCATTTAAATATTGGCTCTGCCCCTAATCCCGCCCACTAACACTAGCTTTTACCCCAAAACCTGTATGGAATAATATACAGTAGAATTGAACAGAACGGAATAAAAATAAAAATACTACAGAAACAGCTAGGACACTACAATATACAGAAGAGTAAAAACTAATAGAATTGAATAAAGTTCTATAGAATATGACAGAACACTATGAGTTAGAATAAAGTAGAATTGATTAAAATATAAAATTGAGTACTACTTAAACTAGAGAATATGAGAAAACACTTGAAATAAATCAGAGTACAAACAAAGCACTATAGAATATGACAGAACGCTACAAAATACAATAGAATGGAATTGATTATAATAGAATAAATAAAATAAAACAAGAGCTATAGAACTATACTATATTATAACTATAGAAGGATATAATACAGTAACAAACATAACATAAACAGCTATGATACAACAGAATAAAGTGGAGTAGAAATGAATAGAATTGAACAAAGTGCTACAGAATATGACAGAACACAGCGGAATTGAGCAGAGTAGAATTGAATAGAATACAGTGGGGTCAAATGCAACAGATTGTTATTATATAGAAAAGAATAAAATACTACAGAAATGGACAGCACGTATATAACCTATAGTACATAAGAAACTGTGTGTGTGTGTGTGTGTGTGTGTGTGTGTGTGTGTGTGTGTGTGTGTGTGTGTGTGTGTGTGTATAAACAGGTGTGTTACAGTGGAGTGGAGGTGAACTCAGTCGTATCAGCTCAGGCTGCTTTTCTGTCTAAAACAAAACGCAGTGATGTTTATCCTTCTGCAGCAAAAGGACCGTCTCCATGTCAGTGTCATTACACCACCGCATTCGCCACCGCATTCACCACCACATTCACTACATCACATCACCACATTCACCACCGCATTCACCACCGCATTTACCATGACATTACATCACTACATTCACCACCGCATTCACCACCGCATTCACCACCACATTCACTACATCACATCACCACATTCACCACCACATTCACCACCGCATTTACCATGACATTACATTACTACATTCACCACCACATTCACCACCACATTACATCACTACATTCACCACCGCATTCACCACCACATTACATCACTACATTCACCACCACATTCACCACCACATTCACCACCACATTACATCACTACATTCACCACCGCATTCACCACCACATTACATCACTACATTCACCACCGCATTCACCACCACATTTACCATCACATTACATCACTACATTCACCACCACATTTACCATCACATTACATCACTACATTCACCACCACATTCACTACATCACATCACCACATTCACCACCGCATTCACCACCACATTCACTACATCACACCACCGCATTCACCACCACATTCACTACATCACACCACCGCATTCACCACCACATTCACTACATCACACCACCGCATTCACCACCACATTCAGTACATCACATCACCACATTCACCACCACATCACTACATCACACCACCGCATTCACCACCACATTCAGTACATCACATCACCACATTCACCACCACATTCACTACATCACACCACCACATTCACCACCACATTCACTACATCACATCACCACATTCACTACATCACACCACCACATTCACCACCACATTCACCACCACATTCACCACCACATCACATCACTACATTCACCACCGCATTCACCACCACATTCAATACATCACATCACTACATTCACCACCACATTCACTACATCACATCACCACATTCCCCACCACATTCACCACCACATCACATCACTACATTCACCACTACATTTCACCACCACATTCACCACCACATGACACCACCACATTACTCCACCACATTACTCCACCACATCACATCACTACATTCACCACATTCACCACCATACCACAACATTTACCCACCACATTACACCAGCACATTACACCACCATACCACCACTTCACAAATTCACCTAATTTTACCTTCACATCACCACCACATTGCACCAGCACACCACCATTTCACCATCAAATTGCTCCACCACTACACCACCTCACCACTGACTCAGAAAACCTCACTGAGCACTTCTCCACACTACAGTGTCACACATCTGGAACAGAAAGCATAAAAAAAGTTCAATGTCATTCATAAAAAAAAAATATTACTCACACTTTCCTGTTGTTGATTATTTTGTTTTAACAGCACAGACCTAAATGTTTTATTCCTGTCTGTCTTTTTTTCTCTTTCCCATTGCAGGTCACTACAACGTGAAGGACGCAGTGATACAGAAATCCCCTAAAATACCGTTGTCCTGCTTCAAGTCCACTTCATCCAGGATTCAGACTTCGGTAAGGAGTGAAGGCCCGGGTCCAGGATCGTACAGTCCTTATAATCCTCCAGAACCTGTCACGAGGACCATCATACCGTATGTGTGTCTTACAGCTACACACAGTTTTTTACTGGAGTCTGACACACCCTTGGCAGTGCTTCCTACTTCTGCATAGCACCAGACTGTGTGCGGATATTTTGACACTTACACTATGTTCTCTGTGTGTGTGTGTGTGTCTGTGTGTGTGTCTGTGTGTGTGTCTGTGTGTGTCTGTGTGTGTGTCTGTGTGTGTGTCTGTGTGTGTGTGTCTGTGTGTGTGTGTCTGTGTGTGTGTGTGTGTGTGTGTCTGTGTTTCAGGAGAAGGCATTACTTAGGCCTCTCAGCTCCTCCTCTGATTCCTCCTAAAGACCCCCCACTGCCTGGACCGGGTCAGTATGACATTGTGAACTACACCAAACCTCCTAAACACCTCATGGCCAGCGCTGTGTTCCTGTCCAACACACGCAGACAGCCACACCACACCAGAGGACATGGCGTGCCAGGGCCAGGTGAGGCGCTAATCTAAATATGCCAACATAAATGTCAGTCAATATCATTCAATGTACAACAGATCTACGGGATCATTAACACACGTGTACCTTTTATTTCTACTTGTTCCTCTACAACACCGTGTATTATTAATTTTCTCTGTCTCTTCTTTATCTTTTAGGCTCCTATGAGCCAGACGTCCCTACAAAGCGCTCGTTCCTATACAATCACGCCAACATGTGGATCCCGGCGTAGAGACAAGCTTTCAGGAGAAAGACATTACAGCACTGCAGTCCCTGTTTATGGGATACAGACTTTACAGAAAAGACTTCAAAACAAAATTTTAGAGCTGTATATGACCATGTTCCATAAACATATTACACATCAAAATTGAATATTGTTTCATTTTTATTTAGTGACCCAATTTATCACTTTCCATTTTCTTAAGCATTTAAGAAGACAAGAAGATGGTGATTTTAGCTCATTTTGAAAAGGCATTTTACTGATTAAACAACTGACTGACTGATTAATTTGACTGACTGATTGAGTAACCGGCTGACCGTCTGACAGAGTTTATATGTGACTGACTGACTGAATAACTGACTGTATGACTGACTGACAAACTGACTCTCACTGAAAGACTGACTGTCTGACTGACTGACAAACTGACTCTCACTGAATGTCTGACTGACTGACAAACTGACTCTCACTGAATGACTGACTGTCTGACTGACTGAGTAACTGACTGAATAACTGACTGTCTGACTGACTGACAAACTGACTCACTGAATGACTGACTGACTAAATAACTGACTGACTGATAGACTGACTGACTGATTGATTGAATGACTGACAGACTGAATGACTGATTGACTGATCGACTGACTGAGTAACTGACTGATTGACTAATTAACTGACTGAGTAACTGACTGCGTAACTGACTGACTGAGACGTACCGACTGACAGTTTAAGTGACTGAGCTTCTAAGTAACTACATTTTATTTATTGACTGACAAACTAAGTAACTGACAAAGTGATAGAGTAACTAACTGACCAAATAAACAGTATACCACCTAACATCCCAAATATCTGAGTAACTGACTGACGAATTGAACCTGAGTGTATATTTAACTGACTGAGTAACCAGCTGACTAACCGATAGTGTGACTGATGATCATTTGACTTAACCCAGCTGTGAATATGGCACCGTGTCAGAAATGTGAAACATTTTGCAGCCAGTTGGTCATTTTCCAATGTTACTTTAATCATCTATCACTGTGGATGCAGAAATGAGCCTGTTGCTAATCAGAGACTAACAGCTGAATGCCTGAGACTAATTAAGCCCTGTTCCTGCATAACAGCTGATGCTGGATCAGTTTGTTAGCTTACGGTCTGAGACGAGAGAAGTCTAAGGCACTGATCCAGGGTCAGTCATAGAGCAGTTGGAGTAACAGGATCTCAGAGCCACAACAACTGTGGAGGACTGACTGTGGGTGGGTGTGGGTGTGGGTGTGTGGGTGGATGCTTCAATGTAAGCAATGTGGCAGGACGCAAATTAGCGCTACATGACTTTAAATATAAATTTAACCAGAGCTCTGCTATTAAAAGCCTCCATGCCCCTGTATGTTGTAACCGTTAACATCTACCTCCGTAGGCGTTAATCTTATGACTTCCTCAAGTCTTCTTCCTTTCCAGTGATGAGTCCTTGCAGTCAGTTTAACACCAGATCCTCAGATCCTTCTCAGGGCTCCTCTGAAATCGGGAGTTACGCAACAGCCAGTAAAGTGAAGAAAAGAGAACTGATTCAGATTTCTGACAGCTGCGCGAGCACGTCACGGGTGAGATCGGAGTCAGAGTCAGCTGTTACTTTGGGAGCAGATGCCTGAATTTCCAAACGGTCCTCATTGCAGAATGTCTGTCACGTTCAATACCACACAGATGAACAGATCACGTGTTTTAGACAGATACAGTATCGTTTTGACCCTTGAAGTGACCTTAGTGAATATTTTCAAGAATCTTTAACCCTAAACACATACATGAGAAACCTTGAGTCCTCACACCTCGTCCTCAACAAGCTCCACTGAAACAAAAGCCTCATTTCATGCTCCACAGCTATCATACAGAAACATGAGGGATTTCGACGCGAGTAAGTAACCTCACTCCGGTCCGTTCTTCATAATGGTCTATTTTCATCCCACCGGTGACATCAAAGTCAAGCTCACTCATGATCACTCATGCTGAAAAGTCATGCTGCACCCTCGAGATGTTTTTACAGTTACTCAGGTCTCTCTGTCTGTGCTGTAGATTTTGTGTAAATTCACTCCTCATCTCTCCTCACCCCAAAATAAACCCTAATGCATTCAGCAAGACCGTAAACTTACATAACATAAAATATTATAACACATTCCCTTAGAGTGTCATGGAGGTTCTTCTCACCATCGTGACCTCTGGCTTGCTTATCAGAGAGAGATTAAAATATAACCTTTTATTATTTAAATTCTGAATTTATTATCTCTATCCTTCTCTATCCCTCTATCAAATGGAACTAAATAACACAATTGTTGTTGTTGTTTTTTTTTGGGGGTGGGGGGAGGCACGGTGGCTTAGTGGTTATCATGTTTGCCTCACACCTCCAGGGTTGGGGGTTCGATTCCCGCCTCCGCCTTGTGTGTGTGGAGTTTGCATGTTCTCCCCGTGCCTCGGGGGTTTCCTCCGGGTACTCCGGTTTCCTCCCCCGGTCCAAAGACATGCATGGTAGGTTGATTGTCCGTAGGGTGTGAGTGTGTGAATGAATGAGCGTGTGTGTGTGCCCTGTGATGGGTTGGCACTCCGTCCAGGGTGTATCCTGCCTTGATGCCCGATGACGCCTGAGATGTTTGGATAAGTGGTAGAAAATGAATGAATAAAATGAATTGTTTTTGCAATAATTTTTAATCTCTTATCTTCAGGAAGCGCTTTATCCCTGCTTTGAGCCCGATCTAATCCTGGGACTCCCACTTGGACTCTGTTGCTCACCCTCAATATGTACTTTATACACAATTTACAGTAAGATGTAAGAGTAAGTTATAAAGGAATGAAGGGTGTCGACTATAAAGAAAGTGGGTGATGCTGGTGACCAGGGACCAGACTTCCTGTTGAAAAGCACTGACTCGTCCAGCTTCTGGTTTTCCTCACATATATGTGATGTTCATGTGACTCAGGGTGAATCCCTGCAGCATTTTTCCTTATACACCTTTCTGCAATTATGTAATCTGCAATAAACATGGTGCGAGTGCAACCAATCCCCAACTTTCAGTTTATTCCAGCATCAAACAGTGCCGAGGTCACAGCATGTCGTCATGGCGACGCTTCCTCTCCAGCTTCTCATATTTCTGACCTGTTATATCCGCCGTTTCGGTTTTAAGCCCTGTTGAGATGGGATTAGTTTATTACGGGTAGTGCATTTTTTTTACACGTTTCATCAGCTCTAAAAGTCTCGCATCCAGACAGCAATAAAAAGACCAGATGAGGAACGAGTTTCTGGCAGGTTTTTACTTTCTACAAACCCTGATGTTTATGAGGTGCATGAGTAGAGAGACCCTGTGCTGGCTTGTAATATATTTCAGTGTCAAAAGGAACTATTATAATGTCGTGACATAGCATCTGATCGTCAGGACAGAAGACTTTGTAGTTTGGAGAAAAACACTTCAGCCTGTCGTTTCTGACTACAGGAAGTCCTGTGGTGATTTATTTTTATCTGAATATTGTTCCTTTATCTCAACTCGCTACACACAGAACGACGACTTGCTCCCTTAAAGCCAGACGCTTCAAATAAACATGAGAAGAAAAAGTCTTTCTCTGCACCACACAAGAGTCGAGTCCCTTTTTACACTCACACGTGTTCACTGTATGGGTATAGTATTGGGACACGCCCCTTAATGATCGAATTCATGTGTATAAAATCAAACACCTAGCCTATTGTTTGTTCTAAAGTGCTCAGTGAATTCAAGTGTGGCAATGAGATTAGTCAGTGTGTGAAATCTCATCCCTGCTAGACAGTATTTCACAGTCAACAAGTCGACTGTAAATGTAGTGGTGTTAATAGAAATTGTGAAAGTTTAGGAACAGCAGCAAAACCAGGTAAAGTCACAGAGCGGGATCGCCAAGTATAAAAACCTGCAGCAGATGCTTCATGGAATGTGGCAAAATCATTCCTTCTTTCCTTCCTTCCCTCCCTCTATCCTTTCTTTTCTCTATCCTTTCTTTACTTTTCCTTCCTTCCACCCTTCCTCCCTCCCCTTTCCCTTCCTCCCTCCCCTTTCCCTTCCTCCCTCCCTCCCCTTTTCCTTCCTTCCTTCCTTCCTTCCTTCCTTCCTTCCTTCCTTCCTTCCTTCCTTCCTTCTGTTGTACTTTGATGTATTTGTGTGTGTGTGTGTGTGTGTGTGTGTGTGTGTGTGTGTGTGTGTGTGTGTGTGTGTGATTAGATCTATTCCTGATCATTTATTCAGGTTGAACAGAAAGCCCCTGAAATGAAGGAAGTGATTAAAGCAGGTATGTATTAATTAAACATGTAACTAATTACACTTTTTCATTTTTCCCAATGAAATCTCCGGAGACTTTCCTGACGGAGATATAATGAAGTAATAAAGGCTTTATTTCACACCGTTGAGAACATCTTTAATTTTCTAACACAGCATTTCCATGTACACTGATTTCACATATTATTATTATTATTATTATTATTATTATTATTATTATTATTATTATTATTATTATTATTATTATGTAAAAAAATAAACATGTGGAACATTAATGCACGTTATAGCAGAAATAAGAGATTTTACAGGTTTCTCATGAAATCAGACTCTTCTGAAATTATGCTTTGGTCCTAAATAAATATAAATGGATTTTCTTTTCATTGTAATTACATAGACTTTATTTATAATTAATCATTTACAACATTTATTAGCAATTTAATAAAAGATAAAGATTTTAAATGTGATCAAACATATTAAATTATTCCTTGCTATGAATAGATTAAATAAGACACTTTATGTCTGATATTAAATTATAGATATATAATTATTAAATACATAGTCCTCTGGACACACCGACGATAAGCTCCACAAAATATGTGGATTGTGACAAATTTTACACATCATTTTTTAAATAGTAGATAAATGAAATCTAAAAAAAAAAGAAATAGTGAAGTTAATATAATTATAAATAAACATTTTTGACAATGAATCAACATTTTTATAATTATAAAATTAGAATTATTTATCTATTTAGATTTCCTTACATTTAAATAGGACAACAAATAAATAAATAAACAGAAATAAATCATAAATTAATAAATAAACACAAACAAACAAATAATTTATTAAATAAACACAAATAAATGAATAATTAATTAATTTGACAAGCACATACAATAAACAAACAAACAAACAAATACATACATACATAAATAAATAAACACAAATAAACAAACAAACCATTAAACAAATAATTAATTAAACACAAATAAACACACAAACACAAATAAATGCACAAACAAACAAACAAACAAACAAATTCATTAATTAAAAAATAAATAAGTAGTGGTAGATGGGGCTATTTGTAATTATTTCGGGGGGAAGCAAATGGAAATTATTTTACCTTAAATATAAACCAGGGATCATTATTTTATAAAAAATATTTTGCAGACTTTCACTTTTAAACATCACAACATGACATCAAGTCCTTTCTATTTTTGCCCAAGTGAAGAATTTCTTCCACTGCTGCTGGGACAGAGAAGAAGAGTCTTATGTACAGGGGGGTGTTAAAAACTGTTGTATTATTTTACTTTATTTGCAGAAAAACACAGCAGGAACACACAAAATTCATTTTAATATACTTGTTTTAATTACGTCAATGTGCCTTTTAACGGCGACTTGTAAGGTATTTATATTGTTTGTGAGGTTTTTATGAACGTGACCTCCCCCCTGTTTATTCCCGGTGAGATGGTAGAGTCCGGTATAGATCGGCTGTTCCTCTAAGCAGTTTCATTGCGGCGGGTTGGCAGGGTAACGGTGTGGGGTCTGCGCTCGGTCTCCTTCTGTTTTTATACTTAATTTTAACCATAAACGATTAAAATAAACACAGATTTCTTTTATTTTCCGAAGCAGGACTGTTTGTTGTTAGATTACTCGGTGATAAATCTGTGTTTGATATCGTAATTCGGTCGGAAAGCCGCTTTTGTTCGTGTTTGCGGTTTTGTTCCTTTCTGGATTTGACTGATGGAATGACGGAGTGTGTGGAGGAAGAGCAGAGAGCTTAAACACACACACACACACACACACACACACACACTGGGACATGGAGAACAAAGATCTGGAGATGAGCTTGGAGGAGAAACTGACTCTGAGTGATAAAGGTAAGGAGCTGTAATGTTGTGCTGATTAAAGATGTGAGATCTGCTGGACTTTATGAAGTCGTGTCATGTCCTTCCTCTGACTCTGAGCTTCCTCCGGCATGAACACACAGTCTGGGACACACCCTGAGACTCCTGTTACTGTGGTGGGACAGAGGTGTGTTTATTGTACAGCTGGGATAAATAAGATTATGTGTTCTAATGGGATTCACACACACATACACACACACACACACATACACACGCACACAAGACACACATACACACACATACATACACACACACACATATACACACAAACACATAAATAAGATGATGTGTTCTAATTGGATTCACACACACACACACACACATATACACGCACACAAGACACACATACACACACATCCATACACACACACACACACACATACGCACAAACACATAAATAAGATGATGTGTTCTAATGGGATTCACACACACACACACACACACACACACATACATACACATACACACACATACACACATACATACGCACAAACATACACACACATATATACACATACACACACACATACACACACATATACACACACAGACACACACACACACACATATACACACACATATACACACACAGACAAACACACATACGCACACACACATATATACACACATACACACACATATATACACACATACACACACACACACACACATATATATACACACACAGGCACACACTGGGGTTTCCTACTTTAAATTTGATTATATATGCTATATTCGTGGTCCAAGCACCAAGTGCTTCTGTTTCTTTTTCTTTAGTGGGGAACAAATCCTTCTATTATCTTGTTATGGTCTCTCATATCTCCTCTATTTAGTAGGTTTATTTTTAATGGGGGTCTAAGCAGCCCCAGTCTCCTTCTTCTTCTTCTTCTTCTTCTTCTTCTTCTTCTTCTTCTTCCTTAATGGTGGACAAATACTCTCATATCATTCATATTCATTATATTATTTTATAGGAGCCCAGTCATTTGTCTTGTTGTTCTGTGCTTCTTAGTAATGAAGTAAAACCTTCAGTATTTAGGCTCAAACTCAGCATCCTGGTCTTAATAAGTCCTTAATAAAGCAGTTAATCACTTACGAATACAGAAAAAGCCCTCAAGAAAACCGTGACACTACACAGTCGGGCATCGTATCCTGTGTACTTCGTATACATAGCTCAGGGGTCCCAGCACTCTGTAGTGGGAATCTTCATCTTCTCTATCTTCGTGGTTCTTCTGTAGAGTAAGTTCTGCTCGATCGTGTCATTCCTTTCCGTCTGTACACGGGAAGTACGTAACTTTTCGATTGGTAACTTTCTAAATTATTTACAAAAATATAATAAATTCAGATTTTATCTCTTTATTATCACATTTTATTATCACATAGAAGTTTGAATATTTTGCTAAAATGTACATTTCGCATCTGGGAGACTTTTCTGAGCTTTCCTGAGTTTTTTAAACACCTTGAGCATTCATTCATTCATTCATTTCATCTTCTACCGCTTATCCGAACTTCTCGGGTCACGGGGAGCCTGTGCCTCTCTCAGGCGTCATCGGGCATCGAGGCAGGATACACACTGGACGGAGTGCCAACCCATCGCAGGGCACACACACACTCTCATTCACTCACACACTCACACACTACGGACAATTTTCCAGAGATGCCAAACAACCTACCATGCATGTCTTTGGACCGGGGGAGGAAACCGGAGTACCCGGAGGAAACCCCCGAGGCACGGGGAGAACATGCAAACTCCACACACACAAGGCGGAGGTGTGAATCGAACCCCCAACCCTGGAGGTGTGAGGCAAATGTGCTAACCACTAAGCCACCGTCTCCCCTCCCCCCCACCTTCAGCATTATTATTATTATTCTTATTATTATTGTTATCATTATTATTATTATTGGTCCAAGCACTGGCTGCTTTGTTGTTTGTTATAATTATAATAATTATGGTTATTATTCCTGGCGATGAGACGAACTAGCACGCCGCATGCAGGCAGTAATTTGAGGCGTGTTCTTCAGCTCGCAGTTGGGAAAAAGAGACACTAATTCAGATCCTGACAACAAAATAATAACGACGTTGACGGACGCCGTCGGCTTCAGCTTTTTTTCCTTTTCCCTTTTCCCCATCAGCCGGCTGTAATTTGAAGGATGCTGACGTTGCACGTCTGCGTCCTCGCTGCAGCTGCAGTCGGAACCTCGTTCAGACATTTTTACGATCTTATTCCGGATTCTAGCAAAGCGAACCCTGGATGTCAGGGGATGCGTGTTTGTCGAAGGAGTGCACGAGGATCGGTGCACACTCCCAGGGTTTTAACAAGGAGGATCTGCCCGAGGGGAAGACGTGAAGGATAGACGAGAGAGGGAGAGAGAGAGAGAGACAGAGAGAGGGAGAGAGAGGGAGGACATAAACACATTCCTTTTCCATGACTCTTTCCAAAGTAGACCTGCTCTCACAAAAAGGTCATCATCAAACACTACAAGGCTTTACCTTATTTATTTATTTGTTTGTTTGTTTGTTTTTCGTTAAGGAAAAATCCTTCCCAGATTAACACAATCGTGTCTTACATGCTGCTCATAAGCATTTATAACACTCCTTTACACCGTATAGCGGAACATGCCTTGCGATCACAGACAATAGACGATTATATAATACGGCGTCAGGCTCGTATAAGTTCGACCTTCAGCTCGTGCGCTCGAGTTACACTAACAGTGTTTAACTCAGTGACCAGACCGTGTATTTTTATTGTATCGTGTAAAATCGCGAGATGGACTCGAGTGCACCGCTCATAAATATTCAACATGTGGGCGTGTCTTAAGCTTTCCTCGTTTTTATTTTCTTTTCAGTATTCTTTGGTGTAGCGACTTATGAATTAGTGTCACTGGCATCCAAACGCGGCGAATCCGACGTGTACGTGCAGCTCCGTGTAATCTGTATAAACGGAGGTTGTTATCGAGAAAGTACATAACGTTATTTTATTATTAACACAGAAAAAAGTTAGCCTTAGCATGTAGCTACCTACTATCATGTGTGTTGATAATATATCATATTGCGGTAAAGTAAAAGTGTATTAAACATCAGTATACATAAGGTACACTATAAAATGCGCTAACAGTAGCCCCGCCCCCAGCCCCAGCCCCAGCCCCTGACACAAGCGGTTCTTAAGTCTAGACCAGCAACGTTTTGGTGCTACTTAAGAACCACTTTTCCTGGTTCGGTGCCGGTGCTTTGGCGATTGAAAAAGAAAGAACTGGTTCTAAATTAGGCTCCGAACCTGCACTCAAACTGCCTCGGTGGTAAAGGGGCAATGGACTCTCGATCTGACTCTGGCTGTGACTCAGGGTGCTGATCAGTGAGTCAGTCATTGGGTGAAGTTCCGTCTCGGTAGTCAGTCAGAAAATACTTACAAAGAGCTAGAACATTGGCTCCCTAAAAAAAATCCCACAATGCACCACACGAACCAGGCAGAATTCCCAGATTCCTGGGAGGCTGGACGTCATATTTTGTGGGAGGAAAAAATGTCTGACAAACGAAAGCAGCTCGTTCTGGTTGACAGAACTGTTCTACGTACGGTTTATTTACGCGTTTAATGATCTCTATCCTACGATCCCGCTACACAGAGGATCGAGACGCAGTCCGCGTATTTCTTCACCGTTTCTCTTCACGCTGTTTTATTGTACGTCGGTGTTTGATTTGAGCGTTTCGAGGAAATGAAACTCTTGTCAGCGTCTGAGCAAGTGACTCGTGAGTAGAAGCAGAAGGAATCTAAATACACAGTGACGCTCCACGCTGCCAAAAACCCACTCGTTCTCTTAAACTCTTACATACGTAACTGACGCATCACTTCCTGTCACCGAGTCAGTTACTGCCCAGTTTCATTGAGGTTCGGTTTCTCAGACAGAAGCAGAGCAGGAAGTGTGTAAAGCATCAGAGGAATACCTGACGAAGGAGAGACAGAGAATTCCTGGTGGACAAATGTGTCTGCAGTATTCCAGGACTCCCAAATAGGAATGTTCACTCACCACCATATTATACCGCCAGAGAGTTTCCACTGGGATGTGTGTGTGTGTGTGTGTGTGTGTGTGTGTGTGTGTGTGTGTGTGTGTGGTACAACAGTAAGTGACTCTGTACTCCATCATCAGGGGCTTTATGTGTGTTTGTGTTTGGAAAAACTCGTCCAAGACCAGACATGTTCAAATAGATACCTTTACCTGTAATAACTGGAAGAAACATTTCTCTCTCTCTTTCTCTCTCTCTCTCTCTCTCTCTCTCTCTCTCTCTCTCTCTCTCTCTCTTTCTCTCTCTGTCTCTTTCTGTCTGTCTCTCTCTCTCTCTCTCTCTCTTACTCACTCTGTCTCTCTCTCTACCCCTTTCTCTCTCACACTCTCTCTCTCTCTCTCTCCCCCTCTCTCTGTGTCTCTCTGTCCCTCTCTGTCTCTTTCTCTCTCTACCCTCCCTCTCTCTCTGTTTCTCCCTGTCTCTCTGTCTCTGTCTCTCTCTCTCTCTCTCTCTCTCTCTCTCTCTCTCTCTCTCTCTCTCTCTCTCTCTCTCTCTCTCTCTCTCTCTCTCTCTCTCTCTCTCTCTCTAAAGAAGCAGAGTTACTCTCTCTGTCCCGAAGGTGTATCATTTCTTCATACGCTGCACCGATTTGCAGCTGATAACAACTTCAAACACATCAAAGAACAACTCGTTTTTTTTAATCCATTTCCGGTTACATTTAATACTGTGAACAGTTTCCTTTACAGTTTTTTTCTCGATTGCTAAAACACATTTCTTGAAACAGTCGACCATTTTCTCAGAACTGTAAACACAAAGCCAAATATTTTGGAAATAAATTTCCAAAACCTCTGACTCTTCTGGCAAAATCAATGTCACCACAGGACAATTCCATAGCCTCTAGAAGACTTACCCCATTTTATGGGTTTCGGTCATAGACCTTCCACCGCCACGCAGAGAAAAATTCCTCGATCGGGTTTAGAGAAGGGCTGTATTGTGAAAGGAAAACATTTAAGGATTGCTGGTTGATATTGAACCATTCACGTACACGGACACTCCGGTGAAAGCTGACATTGTCCCAAACCACCACATACTGTACACAGCATGCACTGCCTGCTGATAATCCTGGTGCTCACGCTCAAGCAGAACAACTCGAAGACCACCCAAAGATGTTCAGTGTTATATGGCCCCAGGGTTGCATGATGGTGGAGAACCCCACGGTTACTTATGGCTGCACAAAGGGTGACATTGCCACCACCACGCTGGCCAGGGACAGCCACGATGGCACGCCCACAGCCCCTGCACGATGGCACTTTGGCCAATTATGTTCCTGCCTCTCCCTGTGTAAAACAGGATACATACAGTAATTAGTTTACAGTAGTAAGTGATACAGAAAGACAAACTTCTGCAAGTGTATTTGTATACACACCTTGTGGGCAAGACGTGGCCTAATGGTTAGAGAGTCTGAATCATAATCCTAAGGTTGTGGGTTCGAGTCTCGGGCCAACCACGACTGAGGTGCCCTTGAGCAAGGCACCGAACCCCCCAACTGCTCCCCGGCACCGCAGTATTAATGGCTGCCCACTGCTCCGGGTGTGTGTTCACGGTATGTGTGTATGTGTGTATGTGTGTGTGTGTGTGTGTGTGTGTGTGTGTGTGTGTGTGAGTGTGTTTGTGTGCACTTTGGATGGGTCAAATGCAGAGAACGAATTCTGAGTATGGTTCACCATACTTAGCCGTATGTCACGTCACCTTACAGTATTTGCGTACCCTACACTAGTATAAAGGGCAGTTTACAGTAACGGTTGGCTAGTAGCATAGAATTGTACTGTAAGCGTCAGAGCTGAAAGTGTCTGAGTGTACACTCACTTGTACATATTGACATCGTAGTTCTTCGACCCGTCCTGAGTTGCGCTCAAAGGGTACTCCGTACACTCGCTTTATGCGTAGCCTGTTGTGTTTGAGGACACGATCAATGGTCGAAAGGCTGACACCGTTCATTCCTTCAAAGTCTGCATTGTCTTCAACAACTCTTTCCTGTGTTTCACGCAGGCGGATTGCATCGTTTCGAAAGGACCATATCAACAACGAGAGCCTCTTGCTGTTGGGAGAACTTACTGTACCAGTCCTTCCACCCGCATGTTGTAGTCTTGCAATACTACAAGAAGGGAACATGCTTATTTCCCCCCAGTCACTTTTTTTTTGATGACAAAGATTATGTACTGGCTCAAATGAATACAGTAAACTTTCAATTACTGGAATGAAAAGAAACATTTAGCTGTTTTCTCCTCTGAATGTCCTGACAATGGTGGCCACAGAGAATCTGCTCAAATTGGGTTGAACTCGTAGGCCTGCTTCCCTCATTGTCATACCATGAACAAGAACATGGTCTATGGCTGTTGCTCGAATATCATCTGAAATGACTGCTCTTGGTCTTCCTCCTCTTCTTCCTCCTCCTCCTCCTCTTACTCTTAAGCACTATTCGGACTGGATTAGTTTTACGTGGGGACGTGGAGTAATGCAATTTTACCTCAGGACGTCTGTAATATTAATTGGCCGATTCGCACGGGACAAGACATCTCAGTAAAACTAGCAGAAGTGGGAGGGGTAACTCGCTTTACGCACCACAGTAACCTCCTTGTCATGTGCATATGACGTTGCTTCCTGTCATCACGTGCGCAAACAGACAACATGGCACCTCCATGCTTGAAAAACGCGCCAAAAACTTTTAAACAGGAAATGACGGAATTTTACCGTACATATTTACAGCGGGTCTATTCGGACGGGATTAGTATTACCTGAGGTAATTTTTCCGGACCTTTTTACAGAAGGTAAAAGTCGCCATAATATTTACTGACATTGTCCGTAATGATTACCGAGATGGCACATTCGGACGGGACTAAAATCACAGAGAAGCTCTGGTAATAATTACTTTACCCCCACGTCCCCACGTAAAACTAGTCCCGTCCGAATAGGGCTTTACTCTTCCTCTGCCTCTCAGATTGTTTCCCATCATTCTTACATCCACCCAACACACCCGTGCCCTCTGAACTGGCTCATATTCCGGGCAATTGGTTTAATTACATCATTAGAAACAATTTTGTGTGTTGAGTCATTGTGTTTTACAGATGACAACCGTGTTGTAGTCGTGTTTACCGTTTGCCGCGTGTGTTTACCAATTTGCAGCACAAGTGCATCACTGTGCAAAATGTGTTTAGTGAATGAGAATGTGTTTAGAGTTTTGCCAAAAGAGTGTCTGATTTGACAAACTGGTTTCGTTCACTGGACATTTGATTCAGAGAATGGGGTTCAGTGTTTTAGCAATCGAGAGAAACTGTAACAGCAGCTATAAAGTGTAAAGTATAAACCTCCACATCTTGTCGTTACAGACAAAGCCTAAACGCTCTACGACATTAGAGACTCGTACAGGAAACGTCTTTCTTTTTTTTGGTATGTTTTTCCTTTAAATCAAGCATCCGGTGTACCGGTTACCATAGAAACGTAAGTCCACCGTCCACGATCGGATTTTAAAAGATTTTACAAAAGCGATACATCTGAAACCGACGACTGCTTGTACGAGCGACGAAACAGGAGGAGCTTCATGTCCATCAAACGTCCGTCTACTAAAAACATGTCGGTATCTAACAGCCATCTCAGTGTCACAGCCATAACCTCACACCTTCTGGCCAATCAGAATCCAGATTGGAGCAGCACCGTGGAACTGTACCGTGGGTGAAAATCCTCATATGAGGAAGCCACAAGGAAGCAGGAGTACATTTTGGAAAGATTCCAACTTCAGGAAAGCCTTTGTAAAACCTTATAATGTGTTCCTTCCCCTCCTCTTCCTCCTCCTCCTCCTCCTCGTCGTCTTTGTCTCCAAGCTCTCACAGTTCCTGATGAAACATTTCCTGGCCGAGCTTCCAGTCTGCATGACCGATCGGAAATTCGAGTCTCTGTGCCAGAGGTCCAACTCAGCACTACACTGTCCACGTGCTCGCGGATATTACAGATGGTGCAAAAGTTTGTGCACCCCATGTCACAAGAAATTGCAGTCTCCTCCCTGCATGTGAGATTCTAGTCGTTATACATGCGACAAATCATTTTAGTGAGTTTATTCGAAAACATAACCACATTACGAGACTTTATAAAGCACAGACATTTTATAAATAAAAATCTATTAAACGTTTTTAAGTTCCTTATGGTTTATGTGAATTAGTGTGTAGTGGAGGAGTAAATTAATGACATATTCTGTAGATACATATTTATTGTAGACTATAAATGATTAAAGTCTCACGCTGGGGCACGACGGAGTGAACAGGGTTTAGGAGACTCTCTGAGACTGGAACAAACCATTTTGCTGATGGGGGGGTCTGATCATGCGAGACTACACACAGACGTGTTTACACTCACAGTCTCGTACCGGTTCACGCCTCGGCAGCCACCAGAGTCCGATTACGTCACATGTGAGAGTCACACATGGTGTTTAAAGAGTGCAGAATTTCACACAGCTCAGCAGATGTGATGAAGAAGCTGACAAGCCTAATAGCAGGATTGATAGAGTCAGCTGAGTCAGCGTTCCCTCCGCCGGACCTTCGGACATCGGGGCATTCAATCTGATGTAATGTTAAAGTTTCGTTAGCATTAATAACAGTTACAGTTAAGGAAATTAAGGTGAAATGAATAACCAATTAAAGCAGGAGTGTGTGATTTTTCAGGGCTGTAAATGATCTATAATCAACATCAGAATGTGTTCAGTGTCCCGTGTCTCCGGAGGCTGGTGAGGGAAAGTGCTCTGACAGATAAACAGCTAAGCGTAGCTATACATGGATAAAAATGATCAGCATTGCTGTTTTGTAAGGGAATAAAATGTCTCATGACATCATGTCACAGGAAAATAATCAGCAGTGAAGCGTAACAGTGACTTCCACACCACCGACCGCCGATTATTTAACACGCAGCTCTTACTGCTGCCTCCCTGACTGTTTTGATCAAATAAAGCCGAGGAGGAAAGAGGAAATCGCTCCCTGGTCATAGCGGTTCGCCTGGATGGGCAGGAGCGAGTGAAGCGGAGGGGGAGAGAGGGAGAAAGAGAGAGTGAGAGAGAGGAAGAGAGAGAAACAGAAAGACAGTGAGAGTGAGGGAGAAAGAGTAAGAGAGAGGAAGAGAGAGAAACAGAAAGACAGTGAGAGTGAGGGAGAAAGAGTAAGAGAGAGTGAGAGAGAGAGCAAGAGAAAGCGAGTGAAAGAGAGTGAGAGAGAGAGAAACAGAGTGAGAGAGGGAGGAAGAGAGAGTAAGAGAGAGCGAGAGAAAGAGAGGGAGAGGGAGAAAGAGAGTGAGAGAAAAAGAGTGAGAGAGAGGGAGAGAGAGAAACAGAGATAGAGAGAGGGAGAAAGAGAGGGAGAGAGAGAAACAGAGAAAGAGAGAGGGAGATAGAGAGTGAGACAGAGTAGGAGAGAGAGTGAGAGATATTGTCTCTCAGAGTTACAGCTCTTCCCTGTGACATAAAGGGTCTCAGAGGAAAATCTCCATGCGGCCGCTGCAGCTCTGTTGACGGTGTGAATATAAGCGTCTGAGCCACGCCCACTGACGCTCCACCTGACCAATGACTGACCACCTGGAGCCACGCCCCTGAAACCCCACCTGACCAATGACTGACCTCCTGGAGCCACTCCCCTGACGCTTCACCTGACCAATGACTGACCACCTGGAGCCACACCCACTAACACTTCACCTGACCAATGGCTGACCACGTGGAATAATTACAGGGAAATCGTTTGTTTTCCATTTCAAACTCTGATCACATAAAAAATAAAAAGTTTTTCATGACACAGAAAAAAACAAACATTCAAATGATTTAATAAAAGTCTCCGATGTACAAACCAACGAGTGGTATTTAAAAGGAGGGAACATTATGCAGTATTAATGAATTACTGATCAATAAGTGAGGAATATTTCCAGGAAAATAATCAAGGACACGAATACATGATCAAGAGAATGAGCTGTTACTATAGCAACCGGTGATTGGCAGCTGCCGGTATAGAAAAGTAAGCGACCAATCAGAATCCAGAATTCAAACGCTGCAGACTAAAGTGTTCGTGTTTTGTTTTATTTCTCATTATTTGGCACTAAGGCTAGATATTCGAGACGTCTCGGCGTCGTCTCGCGTATCGCGACCCCTCGTCGTTCTCCTCTTTCACTCATTTTGAAATGAGATAATTGTGGGAATAAACGACAGCTCGAGAAGCCGCAAGAAATGCAAATCCTGTCCAAACACTCATTGTGTATGTAAATATATGCAGATGTATGCAGATAGGCAGCACATTTGTACTTCTGTAATTAGGTACAGTTGTTCACGCTGAGCTTTGTTCTGTACTGGGATTGTTTCGTGATGGATGTTTATTGTGCTGTGGAGTTTTTAGTTCTCCGGGTTCTCGACGCGCGAGAAACGTATCGTCTCCTTCAGAGATTCGTAAAGGAAACTTTAAGGACATGACTTCCTGAGAGAGAGCCGAGGGTGCACAACGAAGCCCCGCCCACTTCATGGCACAGGAACTAACCGAGCATAGCTTCGTCGATCAGACCGTCGTTCTTCACGTCTTTTGAAAGCCAACAGATGAAAAGTAACAGACTTTCTAGCTACTGGGAATGTTTTATGATCCTGTCCTGATGAGGAAGCGTCACGTTCACGCCCTGGACAACCGGGAAGGACGTCTTTAACGATCACAGCGGCTGTGGTGTTGTGCTGCTCTCTTCTGCTAGCTTCGTACGGTGAGGTGAAGATTATATAGTTTAGATAGTTTAGTAAAGGCTGAGTTCTGAAAGTCCGTATCGCTGCCTTGTTGACACGCCCACTCCATTTTCTGACCACACCCCCTCCCTCTCTCCAAGCATCTGATTGGCCCGAACTGTACGAGGGAGCATTGTATACGAACTTGAGTTCAATTTACCAACAGTACCATCAATAAAATTAAATAATATAACGGTATAAAAGGCAGGACACTGTGTGTGTGTGTGTGTGTGTGTGTGTGTGTGTGTGTGTGTGTGTGTGTGTGTGTGTGTGTGCGGTTCAGATAAAAAAATGTTCTCAGGTTCTTTCTTCTGTGTAGAGTGGAGTGTAGAGTCACTGACAGCTGTAGCTCTGTGAAGTCGTGTGTGTGTGTGTGTGTGTGTGTGTGTGTGTGTGTGTGTGTGTGTGTGTGTGTGTGTGTGTGTGTGTGTAGGGGTTTGTGAGCTCGTCTTCTCACCCACTACACTCATCACACTCCCAGGCTGCTAAAATTAGTGTCCCAGCTAAACAAATGGAGTCAGGATGCCACACATGCACACACACACACACACACACACACACACACACACACACACACACACACACACACACACACACACACACATCAGCTCGGGTTGGGGAGAAAGCAACAATCTGAAAATTCAATAAAACAGTAATCAAAAAATCCAGTTTTTCATTGCACCACTGAGTGTGTACTTTTATGAGAGTAATAATGCCTGCATCATAACAGCATCATAACAGCTTCATAACTGCTTTATTACAGGTTTCTTATGACAATAAAAACGAGCACATGGTCAGGACTTAAATAGCTTTATTGCCATGACAACATCATCTAACACACGTACACACTTATCAGAAACACAGGAGGGTCAAAGAACACGTAAACGTACCTCTTACACACACACAGATATGAGTGCATACACACTTCCTGTTCTTCCTATGACATCATCTATAGGGCAGCAGTGGTCTAGAGTTCAGAAACTGATGCAGTTTCTCTGAACACAAACACACACATACACACTCTCTCTCTGCTAGTGAAACACACACACACACTCACACACACAAACACACACTCTCTCTCTGCTAGTGAAACACACACATACACACACACAGGTTTTACGCCCTGTATGAGGTCACAAAATCATTACTGTATATCATCATGTCTCTTGTCTATAATACAGGCTTCTTGAAGCAGCCACACAAACCATACAGCAAAGAAATATGTTTAATTTCTCTTTAAGTCTATATTTAACTGCAGGAGAGCAGATAACTCGGTGTGTGTGTGTGTGTGTGTGTGTGTGTGTGTGTGTGTGTGTGTGTGTGTGTGTGTGTGTGTGTGAGAGAGAGAGAGAGAGGGAGAGAGAGAGACTGATACACTTGCCAGGATGTGCTCATTAGGTCATTGATTTCAGTTTGTGTTCTTTGTTTGTGTTTGTGTTTGTGTGTGTGTGTGTGTGTGTGTGTGTGTGTGTGTGTGTGATTCATGATGTATTAGAATTTTGTTTCCTTCCTGCTCTTGAAGATAGAGATACATGTCTGTGACTCTATCTAACACACACACACACACACACACACACCGTGCAGGCTGTGTTTGGAGAAAACAGGCGTCCGGTTGCCATCTGCACCAGCGCATAGCCCACATGCCTGAGGCCTCACTGACCCAGATTCTTTACACACACACACACACACACACACACACACACACACACACACACACACACACACACACACACACACACACACATATCTGACCCACTTTAACCTCGACATTATGATGTGAACTCTGATACTTATGCTTAGGAAAACACCAATAATCTGTTATACTGCACTACACACACACACACACACACACACACACACACACACACACACACACAAACACAAATGGTTCTATCACTTGCTTTAATCTATTAAAGATTATTATATTGTAGACGAAACTTTATCGGCTCTTTAAGGAACCCATATTCATCCTGAAGCCGTAGAGAACACTTTTATAGTTTTAAAGAACCTTCTGTGCAATGGAACCGTCACACGTATGTAAAAAGTTCTTCATAGAACCATCCACGCTGACCAGGAGCCGTCGAAGAACCTTTATTTTGAACTTAACCGCAGGTTCCTTTAGATTCAACCGTTCTGAGAAATTCATTGTTCCAAAAGTAATGGCACCCGTTTCACCTCATGCAGCGTTTCAATTATAAACCTAGACTGCTTTAATAGAGATCTTCCTGGAGGGTTGGGGGGTGGTGGTGCTGGTTGTTTAAATTTAGTACCACGGGTCTCTATATAGAACCCTAAGGAACTTTATTTATTTATTTATTTATTTATTTATTTATTTATTTATTTATTTCTTTATTAAGAGCGATTCTTCTTCAATACAGACAGATTTCTGATATTAATTATGTTTATACTTCCATAAACGGTGAGGCTCAGAGTAAGGAGAAGTTTATTACAGGTGACATTCTGTGACATGGAAGGATTCTTGCTCAATCATCATCATCATCATCATCCTTTCAGTTTTTATTCATTCTTCATGACTTCTTCATTCTGTATGTTTTTATTTCTTAACTTCTGAAATTCTCCCCCTTTAAGACTCACTTACAGCACCACAGTCAACAGAAGGTGCAGTAAATTCGACTTGCGTTGAGATCGATGATGATGGTTAGGCAAGGTTGTAGACCGGTAACGTCTCCGTGTGTTGTAGTGTGTAGTGTGTAGTGTGTGGACACGTGGAGATTCCTGATGGTGCCCGTGTCTGAACCACAGAGCCTTTTATGGCTGCTGGTTGATTTCTGTACCGTGTTTATTTTTACCCTCTAGTGCCATCTGCATGGGCTGAAACCTGAACACACACCCCTGGAGCATGTGTGTGTGTGTGTGTGTGTGTGTGTGTGTGTGTGTGTGTGTGTGTGTGTGTGTGAACATCTGTCTCGTGCACAAGTGCGCACATGCCTGTATTAAACATTGTTTACCACACACACACACACACACACACACACACACACGCTCACACACAAACACACAGACACACACACACAGACACACACACACAAACACACGCTCACACAGACACACACACACACACAGACACACACACACACACACAGACACACACACACACACACAGACACACACACACACAAACACACACGCTCACACAGACACACACACGCACACACACATACACATACAGCTATAGGCTTTTTCAAAATAATAATACACTAATACAATTTTTGTGACGCTTGATGAGTCTCACGCTAGATTCCATTTCAGGATAAAAATTATTTTAATTTTCAAATTATTTCATTAATTTCACGATACTTTTTTTAAAAAACGTTTCTAAAAATAAATTAGCACGGAGGAAAAAAGTTTACAATTAATACAATTACGTATGAAATTACGTACGTACGATTGAAACCAGAAAGATGAAAAAAAAAAAATGTCATTATGCCAGTGATTTCTTGGAAAATTGTAACATTTCTTCACATCTTCGTTTCGGAACATTTTTTTAGCGTGACTTTAAAAATTTGATTGATATTTTTTCAGCGTACGAATGATAATTGTTAATTGTTAAAACGCCGTCCCAGTGTGGACGAAAGGACAAAACGGAGAGGAAAAATGTCCATTAGTGTGGACATGGCCTTAGTTACATCTAAGAACCTTATTATGTTTATTTACAGTTCCCAGTTCAGTTTCATAAACATTCCTGACCTTGTTTATGGCTAATTAGTCAACAAAGAAGCAATAAATGCTAATGCTAGCTTCTATAACCTACAGCCAAACCAACCCTGACGTGACTCTCAGAATTCCAGCCCAGCTACATCTTTGTTTGCTGTAGCACGAGTATGTAGATAAACTGATGTGTTAAAATGGAGTCTTGTGCTGTTCCTCACTGTACAGTGTCATGAACCTGAAACCTTTCATCACCCACACATCCAATTCATCTCCAGAGCTGTGACGTGTCCTGATGTTCAGCTGATCAGATGATCTGTCTCAACACATCCTAAGCTGTTCGGTCTGCTGCTTTATCTCCCCTCTATCTCTTTCTGTCTCTCTCTCTCTCTCTCTCTCTCTCTCTCTCTCTCTCTCTGCCTCGCTCTCTCACTCGCTCCCCCTCTCTCTTTTGGCTTTTGTGTTTTTTTTCCCCAGCACCACACCCAGTCATGCAGCTCACAACGAACACAAAAGAACACCTCACTAATGAACTCCATTACACATTCTCCCTCTTTCTTTTGTCTTTCATTCCATCCTTCTGTCTCTATCTTGGGGTATCAGTATGTCACTCAGTTTCTTTCTCTCTATTTTACTCTTTCTCTAGATTTCATTATGTCTCTCTGTCTCTCCTTCACTCGTTCACTACATCTCTCTCCATAACTCTTTCACTAGTCTCTAACAGTCAGTATCAGTACTAACAGTCAGTATCAGTACTAACACTCAGTATCAGTACTAACACTCAGTATCAGTACTAACACTCAGTATCAGTACTAACACTCAGTATCAGTACTAACACTCAGTATCAGTACTAACAGTCAGTACCAGTACTAACACTCAGTATCAGTACTAACACTCAGTATCAGTACTAACACTCAGTATCAGTACTAACACTCAGTATCAGTACTAACACTCAGTATCAGTACTAACACTCAGTATCAGTACTAACACTCAGTATCAGTACTAACACTCAGTATCAGTACTAACACTCAGTATCAGTACTAACACTCAGTATCAGTACTAACAGTCAGTATCAGTACTAACACTCAGTATCAGTACTAACAGTCAGTATCAGTACTAACAGTCAGTATCAGTACTAACACTCAGTATCAGTACTAACACTCAGTATCAGTACTAACAGTCAGTATCAGTACTAACAGTCAGTATCAGTACTAACACTCAGTATCAGTACTAACACTCAGTATCAGTACTAACACTCAGTATCAGTACTAACAGTCAGTACCAGTACTAACACTCAGTATCAGTACTAACACTCAGTATCAGTACTAACACTCAGTATCAGTACTAACACTCAGTATCAGTACTAACACTCAGTATCAGTACTAACAGTCAGTATCAGTACTAACACTCAGTATCAGTACTAACAGTCAGTATCAGTACTAACAGTCAGTATCAGTACTAACACTCAGTATCAGTACTAACACTCAGTATCAGTACTAACAGTCAGTATCAGTACTAACAGTCAGTATCAGTACTAACACTCAGTATCAGTACTAACACTCAGTATCAGTACTAACACTCAGTATCAGTACTAACAGTCAGTATCAGTACTAACACTCAGTATCAGTACTAACAGTCAGTATCAGTACTAACACTCAGTATCAGTACTAACACTCAGTATCAGTACTAACACTCAGTATCAGTACTAACAGTCAGTATCAGTACTAACACTCAGTATCAGTACTAACACTCAGTATCAGTACTAACACTCAGTATCAGTACTAACAGTCAGTATCAGTACTAACACTCAGTATCAGTACTAACAGTCAGTATCAGTACTAACAGTCAGTATCAGTACTAACACTCAGTATCAGTACTAACACTCAGTATCAGTACACGAGAGAGAGAAAGAGAGAGTGTAAGACTGATCTCTCCCCCTCACTCTCCTTCTCTCCTTTTCATTTGTTCTGTTATCTGTTTTTTCCCGGCGGGTTGAAAGGCAGGACAGATGAGGTAGAGTTAAAGTGTTTGTAAGATTCATCAGTGTGAGTCGTGGACTAATAAAAAAAAATCTCTGTGAAGTAAAGATGGCGGTGGTGTTGTGGGTAAGCAGACTCAGTCTCTCCCTCTCTCTCTCTCTCACTCTCTCTCTCTCTGTCTCTCTCTCTCTCGGTCTCTCTCTCTCTCTGTCTCTCTCTCTCTGTCTCTCTCTCGCTCTCTCTCTCGCTCTCTCTCTCTATCTCTTTCTCTCACTGAATGTTAGTTAGAGGTTTGTGTTTTCCTCTCACTGATGCCGTTACATCTGAAAATAAAACACACACACACACACACACACACACACACACACACACACACACACACACACACACACACACACACACTTGATCAAAACAGGAAGTTTGCTTGTACTCTGATAGGGTCAAAGGGTAAGTAGCATTAGCTGTTTGTTTGGGGAAATTTTCATTGTATTAACACGTGTAAAATTTGTATATACAAACTTTTTAATTGTTTTATCTAAAGATCTCTACATCACTCATGATATATAAATAGTCATCTGTATTCCAAATAGAACCATTTTTTGGTGCTTAGAACCCTTAATTATCCCGTAAACCCTTAAAGAACCCTTGAAGAACATTTTTTTAAAACTAAGTAGTTGAGCTCAATGATAAATATCTGACAGAGAAGTAACATACTGACGCGTCCTCGTCAGCTCATGCGCTCCATCGTTGGGTTCTAATTAGAACCTTTTTTTTCTGAAGTGCGCACATTAATGTGTGCTGTTAACTTAACAGAGCTCACATGGCTGATTGTCGAGGCGAAAAAACCCTGAGAGAAGCAGAAATCAGACCCTGAGGAACAGCGTTCTGCGGGATGTGTTTGAGCTGAAGCCCCCCTGGCTAGCACACGTTCGTGATCTGGATGCTAATGACGTGCTAACTGGATGGGACTGAAACTGTAATGAAGGCCAAGAGCTCCAAGGGCACTAACGTGAAGGAAGAGCTGCATCGTATCGTGTCATAGTTAGTAGTGATTAGCGGGGATGGAGCAGGCTTAGTGCAGAGTACTAAATCAAACAGGACTGAAGTTAATGAAGTGAATGTGATTAGTGCTAACGCTAAACAGTCAGCAGTGGACACTGTGTGAACCCCAACCTTCAGTACCATCAACTGAAAAGCACTTACTATATTTATTATTTATCAGACATTAACATCTCTCTCTTTCTCTCTCTCACTCTTTCTCTCTCTTTCTTTCTCTTCTCTCTCTCTCCCTCTCTTCTCTCTCTCTCTCTCTCTCTCTCTCTCTCTCTCTCTCTCTCTCTCTCTCTCTCTCTCTTACCCAGGTCTCAGTAGCTCTCGCATAGACTCGACTCAGAGGCCAGAGAAGCAGAACGAGGAGCTCCTGAAAGCCGACGACACCACAGTCACCGATTCCTCTCTGATCACTGACCCGCCCTCCAAAACAGAACCATCCGGAAAATCGGGCAGCAGACCCAGCACGCCAGGAAACAGCACCACCCCTCAGAACAAAAAAGGTACTGCACTTGGAAAGATATGGCTACACTTTTAATATATATAAAGGTCCAACAATTTTTCCCTCATAGACCTACATCTATTAAAGGTTTTTAGGGATACAAACTCTGTAATTGTAATACATCCAGGATTTTTAGATTTCTGGTGGCTGGGCGGGGCTTTTTCTGCCCTGTCAATCAGAGCACTACTAGCCAATCGTAGGTGTCTGTGAGCTCATGTATGCGGAAGTTTAAGTGTGTTCCATTGCCCTGTGATGCAGCAGGAACAGCAGTTTAGAATTTTCTTAAAGGGGAAAAACACGTGTCAGGTTTCTCTCTCATCAGCCGGTCGTACGATAATCGAGGAGAGCTGATTGATGGGCAGGAAACTGAGCAGGAAAGAAAACAACAATACAGCGACGGACAGAGACGAAGCATGGTGATCACAGAGCCAGGACTATAGAACAGAATAGATTAGATGTAGTATCACATCCAGTGTTTTTTATTTTTATTATTATCTCGACACAACACTCCACAACACACTGTACTTCTGCGGTACATCAGCTCTGTCCTTTGACACAGATTAATGTCTCTTATCTACAAATAAAGATCATTGGTTGTTCCACCAACCACTATTCAGCTTAACGACAGCAGGAATACGGAGTAACCGTGGCACACACACACACACACACACACACACACACACACACACACACACACACACACACACACACAATGCTCAGCAGACTCACACGACAATGAAGGGCTGGTTGTTTTTCCAAACACTCTATCGTACCGAAGCACGAAGCACATTGTGTCGCACGCCATCGTGACTCTTCCTGAATATTCTGTCTGTTTTGCTGTTAATGGACAAGACGGTCATGGCTCGACGCAAGTCGTCGCTCGCGTAGAACGGGAACGCGGGACGTGACGGCAGCATTCTCAAACAGTCCGACAGTCCCAAGTGTGTTCCACTAATGTCTTAGAGAGAAGTTGCCATAGCAACAGACCGTCCCGCGTTAGAATCGCGTGGTAAATCTTGCATAAGCTGCTTGAGATAGCACAGAGGAACGCGCACACACACACACACACACACACACACACACACACACACACACACACACACACACACATACACACATCACAATTCAATAAGTACATCTGAATGGACAGGTGTGTGTGTGTGTGTGTGTGTGTGTGTGTGTGTGTGTGTGTGTGTGTGTGTGTGTTAAAATACTACAATAAGACACAGTAGGAATAATAAAGCTGAAATGATCGAGATAGTTAGTGAGCGGTTAGAAATTAGAGCCCCGTTTCCATTAAAGACGAGACGAGACAAATAACGAGACCTTTTTAATATCTAGATTTCTGTTGAACGGCTTATTGTTATTATTACTTATACGCTGGATTTATTATGTATTTTTAATCCGGATGTTTTTTTTTTTTGCCGTAACACAGATGGCATGAGCTCGGAGCAGAAACAGAAGCTGGCTAAACAGAGGAGAGACGAGAGAGCCAAATACCTGGGTAAGAGCTCATACGTAACGTAAATATATTTACAGACGATTAAATATTTTAGTCTAACTGTGCGTACGCCGTCGTTATGTGTTTTATATCTTCTTCGTTGTTTTTAATGCTTCAGAACAGAGAACGCAGGAGCAAGGTAAGAGACGCGCCGCGACGTGACGGTGTCGGTTTCATCGATCGAAAAGTTAATCATTTCAATCGAATCATTTAAATCAGATCTCCTTCATCTCCTGCATGTGATTCACCGTATTGTCTTGACTGAAAGAAATCTCTGGTAATTTCCGTTACCTACGCAGTGTATTATACTGTATGTGTTAAATTATTTAAATGAGCCTAATTATAATATTCAGATTTCTTTGTGTTTTTACCGTAGACGGTTTACACCGTTCCAGAAAATACGGTATATTTGGCCAAATTATCATAAATAAAGATTATACTGTGAATGGAGACGTGTCAGTAGTTTTCATCACCGTAACGAAGTTCTGTGTAAAGCGTTAAAATGTAAGAATGTTAAATATTTTATTTTATCTATCTATCTATCTATCTATCTATCTATCTATCTATCTATCTATCTATCTATCTATCTATCTATCTATTTTATACAAATTGAGTGTTTTCCAGCGGCGGGATTAAGATCAGGAGGGTAGTAAAAACAAACACTACACTCCAGTGGATTCGGTTAGAATTCAGGGTTTAGGGATTCAGAAACCTGTCACAAATGATTAGTGATGAATTCACTCAAATTCAACTGAAACGATCCTTTCAATCTGTGTTAATTCAGTTCAATCTTATTCATTTCATGGACTCGACTTAAACTCGGCTCGGTTCACCCAGATCGATTCAGCTGAACTCAACTCAACTCTACTCAGCTTAGATTAGATCAGGTAGATGAAGCCCAATTTAGTTCAACTCGATCCAGATGTACTCGTGTCAGTTCGGCTTAACTGAATTAAACTCGTTTGTGATCAGCTTATTTAAATTCAACTCAATTAATCTTAGTACACTTAATTCAGCTCAATTCGGTTCGGCTGAAGGAGAAAAATCACCTAAATGCAGCTGAATTCAATTCAAGTAATCTGAAATCAGTTGGGGGGGGGCAGCACGGTGGCTTAGCTGGGGGTTCAATTCCCACCTCCACCTTGTGTGTGTGGAGTTTGCATGTTCTCCCCGTGCCTCGGGGGTTTCCTCCGGGTACTCCGGTTTCCTCCCCCGGTCCAAAGACATGCATGGTAGGTTGATTGGCATCTCTGGGAAATTGTCCGTAGTGTGTGTGTGTGTGAGTGAATGAGAGTGTGTGTGTGTGCCCTGTGATGGGTTGGCACTCTGTCCAGGGTGTATCCTGCCTCGATGCCCGATGACGCCTGAGATAGGCACAGGCTCCCTGTGACCCGAGAGGTTCGGATAAGTGGTAGGAAATGAATGAATGAATGAATTAAATCAGTTCGGCTCAATTCATTTGAACTGAACTCAGCAGCTTTCGATTCAACTCAATTCAGATGAAAGTCAATTCAGCTCAGTTCTTTTAAACTTTAATTCCACTGAACTCAGCTAAAACTCGATTAAACTTAGCCCAGTTCATTCAGACTCAGCATAATTAAACTCAGTTCACTTCTAGCTCAACTGAATTCAGCTTATCTAAACTCAAACGAACAGAACTTAAAGGCAGGGTCTCTGAATTTTGAGAAATGCTTCAGAAAACTGCGTTGGGCCGACAAACAAAAGAAAAACAAAACTAACGTGTAGCCAATGAGCAGAAAGGGGCGGGGCTTGTCAATATGGGCGGAGACAGTGTTCAGTGCGCGTGTGTGACGTTAACAGAAAGCGGTTTTAACATTGACATGGAGGATAAAAACAAAGAAAGAAAGAGAAGAAAGACTTACGATAAGGACAAGAAGTAGGACGTGTTAATATAGGATCAGCTTTCCAGCGCTGGAGAGAACTGAAGGAGCAGGAAGTTGGCCACATATTCACAGGTTGGAGTTTCCCGAGTCAATAACTCCTGAGCTAAACGCTGTTACTACACAAATAACACCTCTGTTCTATCGTAGTAATGTAGAGAGGCAGCTACAACCGCGTTTTGTGTAGTAACAGCGTTTAGCTCAGGAGTTATCGACTCGGGAAACTCCGACCTGTGAATATGTGGCCGACTTTACTTAAGACACCGAGGCGCTTTTTTCCTTCTCGATAGGTGAGTAACGTTGGTTTTGCTTTGTTACACAGAACTAATATATGCCTTTGTCCTTTACATCATTATGCTTGTGTGGCATTTTTGCTTGTTTGTTTATCTACAATCGTATTGTTCTTCCCTTCAGCTATGTTAAAGACACATTTCTTCCCGTTAGTCGCCTGGGTTACGTATGTGTGTGTGGGGCGGAGCTATCGATACAGGGGTGGGACCCATTTGGGTTAGGGGCGTGTTTGTTTTGGTGATTTCAAATGTCAACATTGGCTTTCAAACATCGGAGACCCCACCTTTAATCAATTCAGCTCCATTCTCATGTCAGTCAGGACAATTCTGCTGAACTCAACTCGATTCAACTGAACAGAATTCTGTGTTCTATGGAACTCTTTAGTTTTAATGTTCATAAATGTGATTATTTTTTTTTAGGTCTAATTTCAGTGCATCTTAACGTTCAACAAACAACATTAAGTACGAAGCAGATGATCGAGTAGAATTTACAGTCTGTTGCGGCATCTGCTGCTGCACGAGGAAATACGTCGTACAGACGGAAAGCCGTTTTGTGGCGACTGTCCTACTGAAAACAAAAGCTTTTATCAAAAGATCTACAGCTGTTTCACCTCCACATTTGTAGTGGATGTCAAGATTTTCGTAGCGATCGTAGCGAACGATCCTGCGGTGATTATAAACACAGGAGTGTCGATGATGTTGCCAGAGATTTAATTCTGTAGCTAAATGCAAAGCTTGTATTTAATCGAGGTTTCAGACTGACAAGCTGAAGAGAACTCTTATAAAGGATGTAAAAACAGACGGAACCATTTGAGACCTACTTAAACTGGCTTATGATGTTAATGGAAACCTCACATGAAGGACATCAACACCTCACAGCCATATTAAGGTCTTCCTTTAACAGGAAGAAAACCAACCGTTCGGATTAGATAGTCCGTCAGTTTGCATGTTCCTGATGTTTATCAGCCGTTAGAGGAGGTGAAACCCTATAAAATCCCAACAATCGGCTCTTCTAGCGCTGCATTGCAGTCGTTTTAAAGTCTTCATGCTCCACAAAGCCCTTTATCTGTCTTTAGGGGAGAGAAAATCCCAGGAAATGCACCGCGGAAAGCCGACTCTGCTCGGCAGATGAAAGGGAACGTTTTAATATCCCCTAGACTCCGTTCTTCTGTTCACCCGAGCTGCTTTCTTTAGTTCAGAACGGCTAAGCTAACGCGTGAAGCTAAAAAGACTGTGGCGTTTTGTCCTCAAGATAATCTCTGATATTCTACAAAAGGATGCTTGTACAAAATGATGCATGTTCTAGAATTTTTCTAGAGGAAAAAACTCAAATGATGACCAATACTTCTATGGAATTATATCAAATTGTAGAATTTTGAACTCTGATTGGTCGAAAGCTTTTGGTTAACATTTAACCGAAGGAGTCTCCAATGGGGGGCACGGTGGCTTAGTGATTAGCACGGTCACCTCACACCTCCTGGGTTGGGGGTTCGATTCCCGTCTCCGCCTTGTGTGTGTGTGGAGTTTGCGTGTTCTCCCCGTGCCTCGGGGGTTTCCTCCGGGTACTCCGGTTTCCTCCCCCGGTCCAAAGACATGCATGGTAGGTTGATTGGCATCTCTGGAAAATTGTCCGTAGTGTGTGAGTGTGTGTGTGAATGAGAGTGTGTGTGTGCCCTGTGATGGGTTGGCACTCCGTCCAGGGTGTATCCTGCCTCAATGCCCGATGACGCCTGAGATAGGCACAGGCTCCCCGTGACTCGAGGTAGTTCGGATAAAGCAGTAGAAAATGAATGAAAAGAGTCTCCAGTGTCAGTCTTTAATAATTTGCAATTTTTCTTAATTATTTTATCACTTCAGCTGCTCCAGAGTTTCATTTCACTCGTTCTCGTTCCAGCTAGCTATGCTTAGGCTAACCAATTAGAACACCGGCTAGTTAACAAGACACCTAGCAGGACATGGCTCCGTAAAGATGGAAGGCTATAGAAATTGAGAATAAAAAAAAATTCAGATTAAAAATCCACTTCCTGCAAGTCTTCGGTTATATGAAACTTACAAAGTTACACTCGTAACAGGAAGTCCACGAGGAAGAAGGATGGACACACGGAGTAAAACACAGTAAAATAAGAAGCTTGGGTGAACTGAACTTCCTGTAAATCAAAGCAGTTCCAAAGGGAGCTTTGCATTCCTCAGTCCCATCTGGCCTGTGTGTGTGTGTGTGTGTGTGTGTGTGTGTGTGTGTGTGTGTGTGTGTGTGTGTGTGTGTGTGTGTGTGTGTGTGTGTTGTCACGGTTAGTGAGATGGAAAACAGGAAATAACTCCATGGTGTATCAGATTTTTTTTCTCCTTCAAGGAGAATTCCAGCAGCTGCTGCACAGGATGCTGGGAAATGTAAATAAGAAACCTCGATTGCATTTTAATCGTTATTTGATCACAAAGCGAAAGTGGAACCGGGACAGCCATCAGGCAGAAAGGCGAGGTTTTATTTTCTCTCGTCTCAGTCAGGGGTGCGCCGAGCTCCGAGCGCTCGGTGCGATTATGTTCAGGGCCCAGCGGTTAGTAAAAGTGATTATCTGTGAGTTACGAACGACCCGCGATGCTGTTAATCTACACACGACGTATCACGCTGGTACGACGTATCCCCACTCACAGCTTTATACTGTTTGTTCAGAGAAAAGTCACATTTCTCAAGGATCTAACATCTTATCTTTACATCATATACAGTGACAGTGTACTGAAACCTTCCCTGAAGTCACACAGACCGTAGACGTCTCTGTTGAGAGTACGGAGCTAGCGTCGTTAGCTTGTTTTGCTAATCCAAGCCCTAACCTGTAAATCACATTATTTCATATGCCCATGAAGACAGTTCTCAGATCAGATCAGATCAGTTGTGGCATCATGTTAGGCATCGTGTACGCGTGGGGAGTTAAAGTGAGAGTTTCATCTTTCCCCTCTTCCTCGTCAGCGATGAAGAAAGCTCAGTGGCTGGAGAAGGAGGAGAAGGCTCGGCGTCTGAGGGAGAGTCAGCTGGAGGAGAGGAGGAGGAGGCTGGAGGAGCAGAGACTCCGGGCGGAGAAACGCAGGGTTCTGCTTGAGGAGAAGCAGAGACAGAAACTGGAGAAGAACAAGGTCAGGAGCTTCAGTCTCTTCTGTTCACTTTCTGTTTCGCTTTAACACTGTTGTTTTTTTTACACTTCTATCATACGTTTGTTTTTCTTTAACCACGTCACACTTACTTCTTACTTCTAACTTTGTTGTGTTTTAGTCAGCTTTTTTTTTGTCCATCAAGCTTTATTTATTCATTCTTATTTATTCATTTTATATTTTAATGAAGTTGTTTTGTTTACCGTTAGCATTTACTACCGATACTAAGTTGTAGTCCTATAGATGTGTTTTATTTTTATTTTAATCCTTTAGACTGCAGAGCTTTTGTGCTCTTAAAAATTGAGTCAATTCCAGTCATCTTTTTACTTGTAAAAACATCTTTTTTTTATTTTAAATTTTTAGTGAAGGCTGCATTTTTTCCCCATTTGTTCCTTTTTGTCATTTTCATTAAAAATATAATTATATTATATAAAAAATATTAAAATGTATAAATAAATTAAATATAAATATATTTTAATAAATATAAATATATTTTAATAAATAAATTAATATATAAAAAATATAATAATAAATAAAATTAATAAAACAAAAGTTTTAGTCCTTTTATTATTCCGTTTTACTGTATTTTTTATTTTACCTCGTATTTTTCTTTGTACTTCGTAAATCTGTGTTTTTACAGATTTTACTGTTTTTCTTGTCATTGTTTTTTGTGTGTGTGTGTGTGTGTGTGTGTGTGTGTGTTTGAGAGTATAAACTAAGTATAAATCATATTTTACAGACATGTGACTATTAGAAGGTTAATAACACTCATGACTCTCGACTGACAAATTACACATGCTATTATTATTTATTATTATTAGGTGTGCTGTGAAAGCTAACTGTATAGATGGTGTGTGTGTGTGTGTGTGTGTGTATGTGTGTGTGTGTGTGTGTGTGTGTGTGTGTGTGTGTGTGTGTGTGTGTGTGTCCTGTGCAGGAGAGATACGAATCAGCTATCAAACGCTCGACTAAGAAGACGTGGGCCGAGATCAGACAGCAGCGATGGTCCTGGGCTGGAGGACTGAACCAGACATCTCGCAGAGAGAGTGAGTGCTTTCAGTGTTTATGGGTGTATACACACACACACACACACACACACACACACACTGGCTTCAATCCACTATCACCAACTCCAACTGGTTCAGACCCAGCAGTTTTTGTGTGTAAGGTTCTTCCAAAGATCTGGAGAACCTCTTCACCTCCTTCGTCCTCTTCTGTACTCAATGAACAGGTTCCTTTAAAAGTTCCCATTGTGAGACAATGGTGAGCGACTGAACAGCAGGCTTTTAACGTTCAACTGTTTTGTTTGTAGTGTCACTTTATGCTAAGACGCTTGACTAGTGCCTTGACCAGATCGGATAAACGTACGACTCGTATTTAACAAGGTCAAAGGTCAAATTGTGGAAAGTCTTTTGCCCTGTAGCTGGTCTTTGGTTCGATGGACTGCCTTTAGCTGAATACTGCACATGAATGCGTGTGATTGGATTATCTTCTACAGTTTACAAAGCTGTAAGTCACTGAATTATTTCAAATAATTATTTATTGTGTGTGAAACGGTATCATTACAGAAATACTTTCCTGGGGCTGCATTCAGAGATTTGTCCGGCTGCTATAGATGGAAAAGATATTGAAATAGCACCATGGAGCGCTCATGTACATTCTTAGACTTGTTATGTGTCAGAGGAAAAAATGTGGAGCCTTGATTGTGTGTGTGTGTGTTTGTGTGTGTGTTTGTGTGTGCGTGTGTGTTTGTGTGTGTGTGTGTGTGTGTGTGTGTGTTTGTTTGTTTGTGTGTGCGTGTGTGTGCGTGTGTGTGTGTGTGTTTGTGTGTGTGTGTTTGTGTGTATGCGTTTGTGTGTGTGTTTGTGTTTGTGTCTGTGTGTGTGCTTGTGTGTGTTTGTGTGTGTGTGTGTGTGTTTGTGTGTGTGTGTGTGTGTGTGTGTGTGTGTGTGTGGACAGTGAGATGCTGAGGCTATTTAGTGTTGGTCATAATACTTTTGTACAAGCTTGGTGCTGTGGTTGAAGCATTGATAGTGTGTGTGTGTGTGTGTGTGTGTGTGTGTGTGTGTGTGTGTGTGTGTGTGTGTGTGTGTGTGTGTGTGTGTGGTGAGTTTACAACATATTATTCTGGGACTAATTGTGAATAATGGGCAATGGGCCTCATTTATCTTTCAGCAAAGTTGTGTCTAAATGGTTTCTGCTAAAACAACAAAATTACACAGTTTTAATTTCCTTTATCCTCTCGTGTATGCAGATAAACGACAATCGGTTGTAATTAGTCCAGAGTGTTCACTGGACAGCTGTTTTACATTTACAATTTTAACATTTTACAATTTTACAGTTTTACTACAGTTTTTTTTTTTTTGCACAAACAATTCCGTTACCATTTTGATGAATGAGGCCCAATGCTGGTTAAAAGTAGTATTTTTGTAAATGATACAAAAATACGTTTTTTGTGAATGTCTCAATGTATCGCTATGCATAGTTTTACCCTATCACCCATCTATACCTCACTATGTTCTCTTAGTTGTAACCCTGTCTTCATCGAACGAGCGGTTTCGTTATAATGTTATCTTACAGTGAGTTTTTTTAGTACTAGACACTGAAAGTTGGTATATTAACCTGACTGACCTTCTTATCAGAGTAACATCAAAAATCTGATTTTTTATATTGTAAACTAGCAAGTTTTTTATTATCAGTATTTTTTTGTTTAGCAAATAAAACACAGTCCCCAGAGGAAGTAAGTTGCAGTGAATTAAGTACAGTTTAAAAGTGTTAGGCTTGATGCAGTTTACTGTCTAAAATAAAATACATTTTATCTGGTTGATTCTGTTTTTTGATAGCTTGTTAGTTAATAATAATAAGAATAAGAATACCAGCTATTAAAATGATCAAAACCAGTTTGATTCAGTATTTAGTTTAAAGCTAATCACAAACCAAACGATTCAGAAAACCAACTGTTGAAACTGGAAATTTAATTTACAAAATAGGCAGAAAATGCTGCGAAGTTCTTAGAAAAAGTGTCAGCATGACCAAACAACTATGTGCAAACTAAATGTACCTCCAGTATTAAAGATATTCAGATAATTAGAAAGTAATAATAGAAAAAATCCAAAGCGATTTATCTCATTTATACCGCTGAGCAATTGAGGGCTAAGAGTCTTGCTCAGGGTCCCAGCAGTTGAGACTTGAGCTCACAACCTTCTGGAAATCCAACACCTTAATCACTAGGCTACTGTGGGTAATGGTTAATTTCAAATAAAAGCATAAGTACGACTAAATAATGTCAACAATAAATAAATAAATACAATAACAACAACAATAAATATGTTTATAGCAGGTTGTATGTGTATAAGAGTAGTATGTACAAAATAGGAATAAGTGCCAGTGTTTATAAGTGGGGATTATATACACTGTACATAAAGTACAAGAGTAACCAATAAATATACAGTTTATGTACAGAGAGTATTTATGAACGGATATAAACTCGGAATGGACATTTATATACATGTAAGTTATGTACAATAAATACAGTTATAGACAATTATAAATAGGTAATATAGGTATAATAAGTTACTGGTGGGAGTTGATCAGCATTTAGCTTAGGTAAATTCCTGTGAAAAGTCTTAGCGTGATTTAACAACCACATGCTAGCTAAATGTACTTCAGGTATCAACTATGTTTGGCTAATATAACAGTAAAAATAGGACGTATGTGGAGAAGATCCACATTAACCTCAGTAGCATGACTGTTGGCTACTACTATATTTACTAATTCAGTAATTTACATTTCAAAGAACAACCATATGCTAGCTAATTGTAGGGCAGATATTAGTCATAATTAGCCATAGTTTTATCAATAGCTAAACCTACCTGAGCTATGGCTCTATTTACTCATACTGTGAACTACAGTTACTGTATCTAATAGTCAGTAAAAAAAGATATTCTGGTAAATGTTCGGAAAAGTTTTAGAACGACTAAGCAACCGTGTGTTAACTAAATGTACCGCGGTTATTAGATCAAATTAGTCATTAGTCAATTTACATCAGACATTAGTTATGTTTACTTATACTGTTAACTATAGTTAGCTAATAGACAGCAAAAAGTGAACAAAAATGTGAGGAAGATCGACATTTACCTTATACGTCTAGGAAAAGCTATAACCGACCAACCGTTAACCTAAATTATTAGCTATATTTAGTTAAAGATGCCCTGCCACATGTATTTTATTACTTTTGTGGTAATGTCTGAACTTTACCATGGACTCTGTAACATTTTTTGTGGAAAAAATGCCTTGGTTACCTTGTTTCAAGCCATTCTACTGTGGTATAGAAAGCCTGCAGGAAGATTCAGCTCGATTTGCGCCAGTACTCATTAATATTCAATGAGCTATGCTGCTTGGCTCCGATTGGCTAACTGCTAGGATATGAGAGCATGACTATTCATTCACCCAGCGCAATAAGTAGCCTAGGCTAGAGGAACTTTGTTTACAATCAATTGCATTACTCCACGTCCCCACGTAAAACTAATCCCGTCCGAATAGTGCTATAGTGTCAGCTATAGCTAAGTTTAGGAAGATTTATGTTGGTAAATGCTCAGATATGCTGGTAAATATCTAAAGGAAAGGCTTAGTATAAATAAACAACGATGTACTAGCTACATTCGACTCGGATATTAGCTGTAATTGTAAACGATCAGCATGTATGGCACGGAATAAATACACATAGCATCGATTGCTGTGCTGTACTTCCATGTGTAGAGGAAATTTTGACTGAGTGTGCTGTTCATGTGGAATATTTATGTGCATAAAGTGAACACATGACTGTGTATGTATAAGTGATATCTGGTACACTTGTGAGTCAGCTTCCAGTCCATCCTGCTGGCGTAGCTCCAACACCGGGTCAGTTTCCTTCCCTTCTGGGTTCCCGTGTGAACGTGTGTGTGTATATGTGTGTGCATATGTGTGTGTGGGTGTGTGTGTGTGTGTTGCGTTCTTTCTGGTGCAGGCAGATGCTCGTCCTCCACCGTAAACCTGCCACGGCAGACAGAGCCTGTCATTAGCAACAGGCTGTCCAAGTCGTCTGCGACGCTGTGGAACTCGCCCAAACGAAGTAAGCTCAAGCAGCGTACGTGACCCACCCCCACCCCCCCTTCAGACTCCATCTTTATTTATAAATCATTTTTTGTGTGTGTGTGTTAATCCGTCGTTTCTGGTGACCCTCCTGCCTGCCTGCCTGCTTGTGCTTGGTGATCTTTAGTCATTCTCACAGTCAATCCCTTTCCCCCTGTGTTGCATTGTGGGTAATTTTGCGTTCCTCATCAGCCCACACATCTCTAATCTCATGGCTTGTGGTGGTGGTTTGGCAGTGATGCGGTGGTTATTTGTTGTTGTGTTGGTGGTAGTGGTGGTGGTGGTGGTGCTTTTTGTTGTTGTTTTTTTTTTTTTTTTCCATGAGTCACTTCCTTCTCCACCGTCGTGTTCGTTTTGGGTCGTCCCACTCCCGCTGTGTGTGGCGTGCAGTGTTGGAATGTGACTGTGGCTGAATTATAAATTATAAATATCACACGTGATATAACACATTAACAAGCTCTCTAACGAAAAATATCCATTCGATTGGGTAAAAATCAAATATCCACAATGCTCTCTTTAATCGAAACGTCTTTTAACGACAGACCTTTGGTCTGAACAAAACTGCATGGTGTTGTAAGGTTTGGTGAGTAGAGTAATGATGCGTAAAGTGAGTGTGCTTGGCGTGGAACGATACTCAGACACGCCGGGTCATCTTGGGAATATCCACAATCATAAACATTAACACAAGTGGCATAATATACAGAGTGTAAAAAAACAGACCATGTGATTGTATGAAAACGATACACACCGTAGTGGTGTAATGTGGCCTCTCTGTCAGAAAAAAAAACAAACAAAACATGTCATTTTACTGAGAAACGGTCTCCAAACAAGAGTCTTTATGTTACAGCTGTGTTGTTATTCTAAAATAATGAATACCTTCTGACCAATCAGATTAGAGAATTCAGCTGTGCTGTTGTTTAAATATAAATTGTGACTTCCATTTCTCCACAAACACACACACACACACACGCACACTTTAAAACGTCTACATTATATACAGTAGTTACAGCATCTGGCATCTGTACAGCTGGACATCTTGCTGCAGTGAGGGGAGGAAAACAGTCGTTGCTTAGCAACAGTGTTGTGCAGAATACCAGCCCATAGCTGATGACCTTGAATAGATTTATTGCTCCTGCGAAGACACAGATAATTTGCTTTCAGAGGCTGTGTGTGTGTGTGTGTGTGTGTGTGTGTGTGTGTGTGTGTGTGTGTGTGTGTGTGTGTGTGTGTGTGTGTGTGTGTGTGTGTGTGTGTGTGATTTCCTAATTAAAACCATCCATTTGCGATTTGTTCTACCACTGTAACGTTCCTTTAAAGAAATTCTCAATATTGCTATCTACATTTGGCTAGATAAAATTCTATCACTTAAATTAGCTCCACCCACTATTAGAACAGACCTGCTTAGCTCCTCCCACTGTTAGAACAGACCTGCTTAGCTCCTCCCACTGTTAGAACAGACTTGCTTAGCTCCACCCACTGTTAGAACAGACTTGCTTAGCTCCACCCACTGTTAGAACAGACCAGTTTAGCTCCACCGACTGGTAGAACAGCTTTGCTTAGCTCCACCGACTGTTAGAACAGACCTGTTTAGCTCCACCCACTGTTAGAACAGACCTGCATAGCTCCACCCACTGTTAGAACAGACCTGCTTAGCTCCTCCCACTGTTTTGGATTTACTTTTAATCCTCAGACAAAAATGCTTACATAGTTTAGATAGTTTAGATTTGCTTTAGCTGCTTTAACTGAACATAAAGTTAAGAAATTAATAAATTAAAAAAGAAACATAAAGAAATTAATAGAAATCTGTTTAGATTTTTCTATTTTTGCTTAATGTTGGAATTTTTTTTTTCAACCTTTACAATTTTAGTGTAATTACATGGTATAAAATGTACCCATCACAAACATGTCGCACAAATACAAATATAATTTAACAACACAATAAATATTGCAAGTCCACGTCCTACTTAACAAATAAAATTCATTGCTAAATGTTGCAAAGTTGCCCTTTGCTTCATCTTTAAAATGATTTCTGAATGTTTTAGGTTTCACATTTGTGCAAAATTTAACTTATTTGCAAATATTGTGGATCTTACAGTGCACCTTTGAAATGTTTTTTCATATCACATTTGGATCAGAAGTGTGTAATGAATTCAGATCATATGCGGGTTAGAAGAAATTACTTGAGAGCAGTGTGTTGTGTGAGTGTGTGTGAGTTGTTGTGGGTTGTAGTGTGTGTGGTGACTAACAGCACCCTCTTCTGGCAGCTCGTAGTCTGCGCCTGAGCCCATGGGAGAGTCGCATCGTGGAGAGACTCATGACCCCAACACTGTCTTTCCTGGCCAGAAGCCGCAGCGCCGCCACACTCCTGAACAGCAGCGACCCCAGTGAGTGTAACACACACACACACACACACACACACACACACACACACACACACACACACACACACACACACATACACACACACAATTAATCTTTGCAGATATTCTGACAAGCATTTTTTGTGTTTCAAGCTACATGTATTTATGCAAACGAGGCTATTTTTTATAGACATGCATACATTTGCATAATTTGCATAAAAAATACAAAATATAAAATCTTTAAATGATAATTTGATATGATTAACAGTGTGCTAGCAGACCAGTGATATGCTCAATATAAACAGCTGGTAGAGTTTAAATCAGCTTAAAACAGTGATTATATATTCAGACTGTTGGTTATACATTCAAAGTGTCTGTGCAATCAGGGTGAATTACTAGGTGACGGTGTGTGTGTGTGTGTGTGTGTGTGTGTGTGTGTGTGTGTGTGTGTTCTCAGATCAGTGTTCCCGGTCTCCGTCTGCGTCTCCGTTAGCCGCCTGCTCCCACCAGCACAACACAGACCGCTGGAGTTCAAGCACACCGGACATCACACAGCGCCAACGCGGACGCAACTCCACACCGGTACACACACACACACACACACACACACACATAATCCTACACAAAGTTACAGACACATACCTCTGATGTTTCCCACTACGGGTACACACACATTTACATATACACACTTTGCTTTTGACAGGCTAAAAAGGAGAAGAAGGACAAGGAGAGAGAGAATGAAAAAGAGAAGAACGCCATCAGTAAAGAGAAAGTGCAGAAGAAGAGACAGTCCCAGTCGATCCCACGACCTGAACCTGAGCTCAGGTGAGTCAGCAAACGGATACACATACACAGTCTATTATGGGATGGACACAGTTATCACTGCAGTCTGAATTCTTTGCTGTTTCCGTGTAACTAGGTTAAGTAAAAAAAAAAGCTATTCGAGTAAATAAGCTCGAGTTTGTTTATACGTTTATGAAGCTAATATTTTGAAATATGTTCCACAAATACAAAGTTTCCTCCCCTGCACCCCCCAGGAGTCGTCCCCTGTCCCCTAGTCCTACCATATCCCCCAAACCACCATCCATCTCCACCTCAGGACGAAATCCTCCAGGGACTAAAATTCGGCCCAGACGCCCTCAGACTCCGGCTCGAGTGCAGAAAGAAGAGAAACAATCCGGACGTACTAAAGATGCCAAGAGTGAGTGTGATCAGCACTGTCGAGTAGAAAGGATTTGGAAAATGACTTTTAGGCTTTATCGTATAAAACGATTCATTTCCCTTCTATTTTATCATTTCAGTTCCTGCCATCACAGTCTCTACCTCTCCGGTAACACCAGCTCCTGCCACGCAGCCAATCACAGCACGTCCTCAGACCCCAGAGTCCACGCCCACTTCTCCACCTGACCCCACCCCTCCGGTTACCAAGTCAACAGCGGGTACTACAGACCCGGAGGAGGCGACCCGAGTGCTGGCAGAGAAACGACGGCAAGCTCGAGAGCAGAGAGAGAGAGAAGAGCAGGAAAGACTGGAGCAGGAGCAGAGAAACAGGTGGGAGAACACGAGGGTGTTTAATCTGAATGTGAGGTGATTTTTTTGTGAATGTGAGAGGATTTTATGTGACTATGAGAGTTTTATATGAGTGTGATTGTTTTATGTGATGGTGAGAGTTTTATGTGAATGTGAGAGAATTTTATGTGAATATGAGTTTCATGTGAATGTGAGAGAATTTTATGTGAATGTGAGAGTTTTATGTGAATTTGAGAGGATGTTATTTAAATGTGAGAGTTTTATGTGAATGTGAGAGTTTTATGTGAATATGAGTTTTATGTGAATGTGAGAGTTTTATGTGAATGTGAGAAGATCTTATTTGAATGTGAGAGTTTTAGGTGAATGTGAGAGTTTTATGTGAATGTTAGAGGATGTTATTAAAAATGTGAGAGTTTTAGGTGAATGTGAGAGGATGTTATTTAAATGTGAGAGTTTTATGTGAATGTGAGTTTTATGTGAATGTGAGAGGATGTTATTTAAATGTGAGAGTTTTATGTGAATGTGAGAGTTTTATGTGAATGTGAGAGGATGTTATTTAAATGTGAGAGTTTTATGTGAATGTGAGAGTTTTATGTGAATGTGAGAGGATGTTATTTAAATGTGAGAGTTTTATGTGAATGTGAGAGTTTTATGTGAATGTGAGAAGATCTTATTTTAATGTGAGAGTTTTATGTGAATGTGAGAGTTTTATGTGAATGTGAGAGGATGTTATTTAAATGTGAGAGTTTTATGTGAATGTGAGAGTTTTATGTGAATGTGAGAGGATGTTATTTGAATGTGAGTTTATTTTTTGAATGTGAGAATTTTAGGTGAATGTGAGAGTTTTATGTGAACAAGGGGATGTTTTTTAAATGAGAGCGGGCTTTCTATTAACATTTTTGAGTATGTTATGTACATGGGAGTATATGTGAATGCGGATGTGGGAGTATATTATGCACATGTGAGAGTGGATGTGTGAATGCCAGTGCTTTGCCATTTACCACGGTGACAGCATCAGCACTTATGAATGAAATCCTTATAAAATAGGTCCACTGATACTACAAGGTGCTTTAAATCTGTATACAAACAACAGTCATATAATATAAAGGCCTGACCCAGTCTCCACTTTAGTTGTGTTTTATATGAATTCATATCTCTTTTAATTTCATTTATATTTGTAGGTCTGTAATTATTGTATGTTTATTTTTAACATTTTCAAATTTGTAATGTTTTTACCTTTTAACACGTTTAAGTGTGTGTGTGTCTCAGAGCTCTACAGGAAGAGCGTGCCCAGCGTGAGGAGGAGGAGAGGAAGCACAGAGAGGAAGAGGAGAGGTTAACGGCAGAGAGACAGCGTCTGCAAGAGGAGAAGGAAGCGCAGGAGAGAGCTCACGCCGAGCAGGAGGAGAACATACGTCTCCAGAAACAGGTGATTGTCATGGGAACGGAGAAGCTTTACAATAATTATGACAATGGTTATGACAGAAAGAGAGAGAGAGAGAGAGAGAGAGAGACTGAGAGCAAGAGGGGGGTAAAAGAAGAGGAGTAGAAGGTGTCATTTGATAAATAAGGGAGGAAGAGGATGAGAGAGAGGGTTGTGGGGCAGAAAAGACGGAAAGACAGAAAAGGAAAAGAGCGAAGAGAAAGGATGTCAGGGAATGAAAGAGAGAAGGACAAGCGGACTGCGAGAGATAGATGTAAAAGGGAAGAGCGAAAAAGAGAGACACACAGAAAGAGAGAAGGACATAGGGACAGAATGAAAGAGACGGTGGGTGAGACGTCTCCAGCTGGTGTCCTTCACGGTGACATTGCAGCTCCATGCTGTTCGTGTCTCCGCACTGCTCCACGCTCTCAGCAGGTGAATTTGGTAAATGTAAATGTTTAGCTAGAAATAAATGAGCAAAGGCAGCTGGAGGTTCATTAGAATAAGAGGCTTGTAGTTGGAGTTAAAAATCTGTTTATATTTTACATCCGCTTTGTGATGACAGAATTAAAACAATTATTAAGCCACGCGACTCCCTCGTCACTGGACACACACACACACACTCACACACACACACACCACACTCACACACAAACACACACACACACTCACACACAAACACACACACTCACACACACAAACACTCACACACACAAACACACTCACACACAAAGACACACACACACAAACACACTCACACACAAAGACACACACACACAAACACACTCACACACAAACACATGCACAAACACACACACACACACACACACACAAACACACACACAAACACTCACACACACAAACACACGCACACATGCACACACAAACGCACACGCATACACACACAAACACACACTCACACACACACAAACACATGCACCCATGTACACACAAACACACACACTTCCTATTCTTCTTCTCTGCTCCCTGCTCAGGCATCACATGCAATTATGGCGGTTCTGTAGATTTTAAGCCAAGTTTAAACCAGAAAACTGAGTGTGTGGGTCTGAGACTAAAAGTGACAACGAGAAGAAAAATAGGAAGCCAGCATGACCAGTGAGAACCTCGTTACCATGACAACCCTGCTGTACGCCCTGCCGTCTCACACATGGGGTGAGGTTTGGTGATATAATCATTCTGAACAGCAAGGATACTGTCGTAATTATTTTTTGCCCCAGTGGGGCATGTGACAGGGTTTGTGGATGCAGTACAAGCCTCTGTAAACAAGCTGAAACGATTCGTCTACGTCTCATTTTAAACATTCAATGAGACACGGCTTAATAGGGAGAAGGTTGAACTCTTCTTCCACCTGGTGGCAGGATGAGGAACTACCTCATTAATTCCTTGATTATTTTTCAGAGAGAGGAGGCGGAGTCAAAGGCTCGAGAAGAGGCGGAGCGTCAGCGTCTGGAAAGGGAGAAGCATTTTCAGAAAGAGGAGCAGGAGCGTCTGGAGAGGAAGAAGGTGAGAGACTGGTTATAATGTTAGAGTAATAGATTGTGTCAAGAACACACTGGACGTTACATTAACCACGGCAAGTGTGTGTGTTTGTGTGTGTGTGTGTGTGTGTGTGTGTGTGTGTGTGTGTGTGTGTGTGTGTGTCCAGCGTCTGGAGGAAATCATGAAGAGAACCCGTAAGAGCGACGCAGGAGACAAGGTGAGCTCCAACATTAACATTAAAACACCAGGTAAAAAACTCATTCCTCGTTACCATAGTTGCGGTCCAACATCTGTCAGCCAATCAGAAACCAGTCCTTTCCACAAGCTCAAAAATTTGCTATGGGTTTTTTTCCTCTTTTGCAACTGCTTAGAGTTGAGCAGTACCAACAGCTTACAGACTTTTCTACACTAGCAGTGCAACAGACTTGCGTTCATCAAAACTTTTTAACACCTACGTAAATAAACGCGATGTCGCAAAGAATAAAAGAAGAAAACGAAACTAATCGTCTTTGTTTCATCCTGTGCAGAAAGAGGCCAAAGCTCCAGCGCAGATCAACGGCAAAGACACAAGTAAGCTGCTTTGCACAGCAACTGTTACACTCGCTCACTGTCCACTTTATCAAACAGATACCGAGAACATCGAGAACATCAGTAAACCTTCACACCAATCGAAATATGTTCATAACCTTTATTGCAGGTTCCGTCACTGCTCTGAATCCGTCAGTCAATCACAGCAACGGCACTCCAGCTTTAAACTCCCAGGGACAGATGAACACCAGGTAAACAACATGCTGTGCGCACAGTGAGCACTGATTTATACACACAATGCTAAACATAATGGAAATGAAGCTACGACTGAGTTCGTTCCTGGACATTAACTGAACAATCATATTATTTAAATAGGTTTAAATGAATCTAAGGCGAGTTTTTATGAAGCGGACACACGTTAAACCTTCCGTACTGTTTCTTTTCTCAGCCCCGTGTCCTGGACCTCTGGACCTCCTGTAGTAAACGGTGTCCAGGACACCAGACACCACAACGGTCTGTCGTCTGACAGGACAGCTGACTTCGAGGAGATCATCCAGCTGACCAATCACAACATCAGCAACAGCAGCAACGGGCAGGGCCAATCACAGAACAGCATCACGCCCGACCCCATCAAGGCTTTCGAAGGAGGGGAGCCCTTCATTATAAAGGCGGGGCCGATGAAACCTCAGCACGTGGCAGGTGAAAACATTTATACGAGTTACTACAACGTCAATCGTTTTAATTTAGTAACCGAAACAGAGACAGAGTCAAAGACGGATTCTTAACGTTCCTAATATTCAAAAGCATTCTTTAATGAAGAATTTGATTAAGGAATATATTATATTATTAATGAGAGTCTGATCTAGGGGGCACGGTGGCTTAGTGGTTAGCACGTTCGCCTCACACCTCCAGGGTTGGGGGTTCGATTCCCACCTCCACCTTGTGTGTGTGGAGTTTGCATGTAATCCCCGTGCCTCGGGGGTTTCCTCCGGGTACTCCGGTTTCCTCCCCCGGTCCAAAGACATGCATGGTAGGTTGATTGGCATCTCTGGAAAATTGTCCGTAGTGTGTGAGTGAATGAGAGTGTGTGTGTGTCCTGTGATGGGTTGGCACTCTGTCCAGGGTGTATCCTGCCTTGATGCCCGATGACGCCTGAGATAGGCACATGCTCCCCGTGACCCGAGAAGTTCGGATAAGCGGTAGAAAATGAGTGAGAGTGAGTGAGTGAGGATCTGATCTAACATTTATAAATATTTAAAAGCTAAGATAACGTTTCAGGATAAGAAACGCCTTTGATTTCATATATAAAAAATAAACATCGCATGTTTAGTCGTGGCCTAATGGTTAGAGGGTCTGACTCCTAACCCCAAGGTTGTGGGTTCGAGTCTCGGGCCGGCAATATCATGACCGAGGTGCTCTTGAGCAAGGCACCGACCCCCCCCCCCAACTGCTCCCCGGGCGCCACAGCATAAATGGCTGCCCACTGCTCCGGGTGTGTCTTCACGTTGTGTGTGTGTGTGTGTGTTCATTGCTGAGTATGGGTCACCGTACTTAGCCGTATGTCACGTCACTACTTTTTTATTTACAGCATTTCAGCAGACATCTGCATCCATTGCAACTTACGTTATGTGTAAAATTTTTATACAACTTAGTAATTGAGGGTTAGGGGCCTCGATTGGGGGCCCGGCAGTGGCAGCCGTACATAAGGAGTACACGCTTACAGTTCGTCATTTGTACAAATTAAACTCCTTCTGTAAGCTCACTGAAGGGTGGAGATGCTCAGAGACATGGAGATCGTGGTCCCTTGTTGATTTTGACACTGTGATCACAAGCTCAGAGTCGTAACCTCCTGGCAGAGGAAACATCCCACATGTCAGGTTTCTCTGGATCTTTATTTACTATGTAATATCTTTGTTCATAAGCATTATGTCGGACGGATTTTAGGTCATGATTCTACACGAAATAGCTGTTGTTTTGAGTGCATAAGTATTCACCCCCTTTATGTAATTAGTCCTTTAATCAGTTGAAAGTAAATGGAAACTAAGAATTAACTGAGTGTTTTATCTCTCTTGTGTCCTACAGAAGTGCTGTGAGGAAGCAGACGAGGCTTTACCGCCGTGTACACGAGGCAGATGAAAGCTGGGAGTGTGTGTGTGCCAAACCGTCAGAGAGAGACCACTTTAACTGAAAGACAGAAAGACGTGGACCTTCATCTTACTTATGTACCATATAAGAAAATAAACCCAGTGTTTTCTGTCTTTCTCACTGCGTATGATGGTGCAGCAGTGTTCAGTTTTAATCCACAACGTCATCCAGAGTCGTCGTGTTGCACCTTAAAGACTGCGTGACGGAATTTAGAGACAAAAGTTGCAGAAGCATTACGATATTTGAGTATTGTTATGAGAATTAATTATTGTTATTGTCGTTGTTCTTATACTATATCAGTATTTTTCTTTTCAATTCAGAAATGAACACAGTGTATGTGTGTGTGTGTGTGTGTGTGTGTGTGTGTGTGTGTGTGTGTGTGTGTGTCTTGAATTCTTGAGTTATTTAACTTGAGACACAGCCGAGAAAGAGAGAGAGGTGAGGATTGATTATGTAAATGTATATTTGCCTGACCTGTGTAATAAATCTTTACTAAAAAGGTAGTGTGAGGGTTGTGTTTCTTGTGTGTGTGTGTGTGTGTGTGTGTGTGTGTGTGTGTGTGTGTGTGTGTGTGTGTGTGTGTGTGTGTGTGTGTGTGTGATATTTACAAACACAGGCCATGATATCAAACTTTGATTAAGAAAAAAGAGCCCATGAGACACTTTAAAGTCAACTCTTATTAGTTAGCTGAATAGTACAATAGTCTGTGTGTGTTTGTTTGTTTGTTTGTGTGTGTGTGTGTGTGTGTGTGTGGTACTAGCAAACACTGAAAAAAGCCTGTGAGTCACTTGATCCAAAAAAATCGACTCTTTCTAGTTAGCTGAGTCAAATGATCTGACTCACTAGACTAGAGCATCTGGAAAGTTCCAGATCTGTCCAGAAGGGGCAGTGTGTGCGAACGTGTGTATTAGTAGTGTCTCTTTTACCTCAGTCATAACATAACTGCAATAATATTCAGTACATAGTGTCTTATTTCAAGAAAATACCCACGTTGGTTCATATAGTTTTCTGAATTATTACCTGATCATACCCACTGTACACATGTACAGTGTTAGTGTTAATATTTACTTATCACAATTTACACTAGTCTTTTTATTTAATTTAAGATCAATTCATTCACACGTTCATCTCTTAATAACCTAGTGTCAGTATTTTACAACAAGGGAACATGAAACACACAAACATGTCCAAAAGCTCTACGTCAAGGGGATATTTGTGTTTCTGAGTACTTGTACTAGATAGTGTCCCTACTCCCTTCAGTGTAATGTGCACTAGATAGTGTCCCTACTCCCTTCAGTGTAATGTGCACTAGATAGTGTCCCTACTCCCTTCAGTGTAATGTGCACTAGATAGTGTCCCTACTCCCTTCAGTGTAATGTGCACTAGATAGTGTCCCTACTCCCTTCAGTGTAACGTGCACAACATAGTGTCCCTACTCCCTTCAGTGTAATGTGCACTAGATAGTGTCCCTACTACTCCCTTCAGTGTAACGTGCACTAGATAGTGTCCCTACTACTCCCTTCAGTGTAACATGCACTATATAGTGTCCCTACTACTCCCTTCAGTGTAACGTGCACTAGATAGTGTCCCTACTCCCTTCTTCAGTCATAAACACTGTATGTGCTTATTAAAGGTCAGAGTCATAAGATCACTGTGATTGTGTATTTGTTGTGATGTTGTCTTGGTTGCAGCCATAAAACCCCCAACACTCATTTTATTTCACTATGTGTGTGTGTGTGTGTATGCGTGTGTGTGCGTGCGTGCGTGCGTGCGTGTGTGTGTGTGTGTGTGTGTGTGTGTGTGTGTGTGTGTGTGTGTTCAGTTTACACAAATTTATTTTCTGCATCATGTTTCATGGAAATGAATCCCACATGCATTTAACACTATAACCCACAATCCTCTTCTGCCACCATAGCTGTTTTTTTTTTTAATTATCATTATTATTATTGTAACCAAATCTATGTTAACATGGTTTCTAATACAACCCACTGTTATTGATAACACAAATAACATTCAAATAAAGCCTGGTTACGGTGTTGTGTATCGAAACAGACTTCGCATAATTTACTTACTGACTTTTAGCTTCCAGCGTGACATTGATATAAAGACGTCTGTGGGATATACGAGCTGGTGTTGTGATTGAGGAGATGCCCAGTTATGTAGCTATTTCTGTTCAGCTACTCCAGTGACAACTCTACGGTGTAATGCTAGCCAGATATCTATAACATATTGAATTTATTTATCAAATAATTTACATTTAATAGTTAGTGTTTCAATTTATGTTTTGCTATTTACGCACAGCTAATTTGCTTAGTTATCAGGTTAGCTAGCTTTAGCAAAGAGTCCGTAATGTAACTATACACTGATATGATATGAATTTATTTCCCTATAATGTATAGAATGTGGATATTTTGCTGAACACGTAGAGATAGTCAAGACGCACTAGCCAAGACCTTATCTGTGAACTAGGACGACACTGTAAGCTTTGAGGAGATTGCTTCCTGGTTCAAATATCATTACAGAAATGTTCCCTCTCCACTAGAAAATGTCTGGGTTTCTGTTTCCAGTCTAGAAGCACATGAACCAAATAAAATGAACCAAAGAAATAAAAGTGTGTGTGTGTGTGTGTGTGTGTGTGTGTGTGTGTGTGTGTGTGTGTGTGTGTGTGTGTGTGTGTGTGTGTGTGTGTGTGTGTGTGTGTGTGTGTGTAGAATTAAATATCAGCCTGTGATGTAATAAACAGCAGCCTGGTGATGTTGTACACAAGATCATCTAGGAGGATAATATTTCCTGTTTAGAAGGTAGTTTCCTGTAAGTTTATCTCTAACACATACTTTGCATACTGGCTTCCACGGACTGGATATACCTGTCTCCTGTCTCTGTAGTTCCTCAAGAGCAATGTAAACGACATCATTTGTGTTTTCATGACATGCAAGAAATGTTTAATTTAATCTATTTATTTTCAACTAGGTGACTTCAGATTAAGTCAGAATTTTATATATATATATATATATATATATATATATATATATATATATATATATATATATATACAGGCTTAAAGTTCTATAACCTCCTGTTACATCTACAAACTCTGACCTAGGATATTTTAGTTCTAGCATATTTCTGTGGATAATATAGAAGCCCGATCAAGTTACAAGGGGCAATGTAACTCAGGGTATCATCTGTCTCTTTGCGCACTCACACACACTTCCTCTCCAAGACACCATAAAAGTGTTTTGATTGTCACCCGAGTGTTTTGTTGCTATCCGATAGGACTGCCCCCCTGAAATGTGTATATTTACAATATATTACAACTTTAATTCAGACTTGATGACTGGAGCGCCCGTGCCAGTACGCTCTGACTTGCAGACTCATATCATCGTGTATCTACAATAAAGACTATTGCACAAGGATATCCAAGTCTCCTGGTCTTCTCTGGAAAAAGTTTACAACAGATGGTGCCGTGACCCGGATAGAGCTTCTGATCTCACTAAACGTATTCAAAACTTCAATCTACAGACCAGAATTTTTCCAACTGGTGAGTGTCACTTTATCCAAAGAACCTACAGACCAGTATACATGTGGTTATCCTCTGCTTTGTCAGGGAAGAGTTAACACACAGCTGCAGGGTTTGGTTTAACTACAATTTTGAGTTATCCTCTGTTTCGGCAGAGACAAATTTTGGGTTATCCTCTGTTGATCAGGGAAGATTTTGGCTTATCCTCTGTTTATCAGGGAAGAAATTTGAGTTACCCTCTCTTTATCGGGGAAGAGGTTTGGTTTATCCCCTGTACATCAGAGAAGAATTGTGTGTTATCCTCTAGAAATTAGAAACAGTTATGGGTTATTCCCTACTTTAGAGAAACTAACAATAGATTGTCTAAAAAGAGAAATCCCATAGCAATCAAAATGTTTAAAAAGAATGCAAGACTACAAGATCCCCACTACTGAAAAAGGTGGATTAGCTACCCCTTTGTGGACTAGTGGAGAGTTCAAATCACTGTTAGATGAGCAAATGAATGTTATAGTGACAGACTCAGTCAAACAGAATTTGACAAAGAAATATGGCATTCATCCAGACAAAGTATGGTCTATTGAAGAGTGCAGAAAAAAAAATGTCAAAGGAATTATCTGTTGCCACATGGAATTTTGTGTTACTTCAGCACAAGAGCATGCGCAAGGTATTGCAGAGCTAAAAGAGCAAAACAAAGAATTACGTGCACGAGTATCTTCCATCACTAATGTATATCCTGACTTGCATTCCTTGTCTAACCAAGAGGGAGATAATGTGTCCCTTAGAGATCTTACTAATCAGCCGGTCAATGCCCTTGAAGTGTGTGGAGCACACAAAAGGGTTCAAAGTAGAAAAGAAGAAGTAGGAAATACTCCTTACCCATCTCCAGTTTCACGAGTGCAAACAGTCATTAAAGCTTTAGGGCCTGAAGCAATAGAGAGACTTTCTCATAGTTTGCCATCAGCACATTCTAATTTTTTTTTAATTTAGGAGAGCATTAGCAAAAAAACTGCATCTCCATGACATGCCTCTAGTGTAGGTCACTCAGCTTATGTCTCAGGTGTTAACAGAATCAGAATTTAAGTGTTTTGAAAGTACGGTGAATACTTCTGAGTTCAAACATGATAGCAAGATAAGTTTCGAAAAGGAGTCCTTAGGATACTGTAGGATATCATTGGGCCAAAGATTGACTGGGCCAGAGTCACTAGCTGTGTGCAGAGAAAGGAAGAAACTGTAAGTGAATACACTGAAAGATTTTGTCAGTCAGCTGTTGCATACAGTGGAATAGCCAACAGTCCAGATGATGTATTAGATGATAAGGGACCATTAGACAGGGCATGGTTTGATGGCCTTTCATCAGAGTACAGGAATGCTCTGCCTTTCTTAGACCTTACTTGGTCTAATCAAACACTGAGAAGCAACTTGGACAGGTTAGCCATCTGGGAACACGATTCTGATGTTAAGATAAAAGTCAAAGCAGCCGGAGCATCGCTGAATAATTCCTATGCAGAGACTAGGCAAGAACACAGATTCCCTAGGAGAGAGGGAACATGTAACTATTGTAGCAAATCAGGACACTGGGTAAAAGATTGTAGGAAAAAGCAGCAAGATTGTGTTATGCTTACGCACTCATATTCAAATGCTAGTACAGAGACTCTGCTAAATAATGCTGATTTTGAATTGTTTGTTGATGGTTCAGCTCAAGTCACTGGAGGGAATAGGAGAGCAGGAAATGCAATGACCTCTGTATCTGATGTAGTAGCTTCTAGTCATCTCCCAGATCCCAGACCTAACACTGCAGAATCTCAGGGTAAAGCTCTTGCAGACGTAGCTGCTAAAAAAGCCTGTTCATACAGTACAGTGCAAGTGGATACTAGAATGACAACAACCGGTGTCATTATGCCTCCAGACTCTCTAACAGACCTCTACAAATATGTTCCAATGTATGAAGCATGGAAATGGTTAGATAAGGGAGCAATGGTTGATTTTACAGGCTGCATGGCCAAAGGGGGAAAATATATGGCACCAGAATCACTTCTGCCATATCTGGCTCAGCAGTTACATAACTTAGGTCACATTAGTCCGGCAATCCTGGAATCCGGCTTTTAGAGGTATAGCCACAGAGCCAGACAAACACTGTTGTATGCCAACAGAATAACCTCCCATCAGCAGCACATACCCCAGCACCACCATGGCCTTTTTAACTCTTACAGGTAGATTAAATCTCAATGACCCCATGTAAGGGAAAGACTGATGTCTCGGTAGTAGTAGATTATGAAATCATTGAAAGATGTTGCCCGAAAGCTTAAAATGAAGTGGGATCTTCATTGTCCATATAGACCACAAGCATCAGGTCAAGTAGAGAGAGCTAACAGGACATAGTTTACAGAAGAAGTGAAGAAAGCTGCCAGAATGCTACTGTGTAAAGGAAAAAGTTGGACTCATGTCTCACACTGTAAAGTAGTTTCATCAACTGCAAGGATAGACTAGTGCCCCTTTTCCACCAAAAAGAACCGGGTGCTGGTTCAGAGCTAGCACTGGTGCTGGTTCAAAGTTGGTTCCCCTGGCGAACCTTCTAAGAACCGGTTTGCCTTTCCACAGGCTAGAGAGCCGTCAGGCAGAGTCTGACGTCACTGTATACGTGTCACAGCGCAGCAACGTTAGCGCAGCAGCGGCAAACACAAACACATCAACAATGGCGGATGTTGCTTTACTGTTAATGTACTTGGCTTTTTGAACCTACATTGGCATCCAAACGCGGCGAATCCAACGTGTACATGCAGCTCCATGTAATTTGTATAAACGGAAGTTGTAATTCAGAAAGTATTTAACATTGTTTTATCATTAACACAGAAAAAAGATAGCATTAGCATTTAGCTACCTACTATCATGTGTGCTGATAATTGATCATATTGCGGTAAAGTAAAAGTGTATTAAACATTTGTAAACTTAAGGTACATTATCAAATGCGCTAACAGTAGCCCCGCCCACAGCTCCTGACGCACGCGGTTCTTAAGTCTAGACCAGCAACGTTTTGGTGCTACTTAAGAACCACTTTTCCTGGTTCAGAGCCGGTGCTTTGGCTGTCGAAACAGAAAGAACTGGTTCTAAATTAGGCTCCGAACCAGCACTCAAACTGCCTCGGTGGAAAAGGGGCATAGGACACACAGACCAGTAAGGAGCCCAGGGAGGAACCGAAGGCAGTAGGCCTCGGGGGTGAACCCGGTGGTGAAGACTTCCTTATAAAATTCCCCTTTTATTAGCTTATCCCTACCTAACTGGTCCCTAGGTGTCATAACACTGCAGATTAGGGAAAGTAAACAAAAAAAATTATACGATCACAGATTTTCTGAAACTAAACACTATACGATCACATAGATCCTGAATATAAACTGTAGTATGGAAATATTGCTCTCCTGCTTCTCTCTTGCTCGCCTTCTTATGTTTGTGTTACAGATACAAGGACTGAACAGCACTGCGACCACCAAGGCAACAGAAGCACCAAAGCACTGACATCTAAAGACATCTGCAGAACAACTGCTCAGAACTGACAGACAACAACAATTATTACTGCCTTTATTTACCTGATGACAAAAGCTACAATGTGTACTGCAGAAGCTTTGGACTCCAGAAAACAACGAAGGACTATTACCCTTAATTACATTAAGGGACACCAAAAAATTATGTAAGTCTTCTTTTCCCTGCAACTCAAAGTTGCAAGAATACTGGCTCTATGCTAAAGCACGCAGGCCATATATATTTTGTAAATAGAAAACTGAGCATGATTTTATTTTTATTTTTTTTTATTATTGTTGACTTAAGGTCTACAGGCTATTTTTCCTGCAATATTGAGGTCTATAATCTCCTGTTCCTGCCATATTAAGGTCTACCGGCTATTTTTTCTGCCATATTGAGGTCTAGAAGCTCCTGTTCCTGCTATATTGAGGTCTACAAGTTCCTAGTTCAGACATGCGGAGGCCAGAACAGTCCGTACAGCAAACATTCCAATGATAATTAGTACATAATTAGTATACAATATAAATAAACACTGATGGTTTTGTCCATCTTCTTCCTCTATGTTAGGTAGTTTATTGCCTTGCCGGTGTCACTGTAGACTTGCTCACTGGGTGTTGCATCACGAATGATGTTTGTGAAGCTGATTACATTATTCGACAATCCGTATTGTAACACAATTTGCTCCTAGTCTGTTCTGTAAAAAAGCTGAATGGATCTGAAAGCCTCATTCTCGGATCCACTACAGCAAATATTTGCGCTCCTCTTTAAACAAAAAACACGTATTTGGTTATCTGTGTGATCTGGTTTTCCTGCAGCGGCCTCCGTTTCTGTGAAAGGCGTCGCATTGTTACAGCTGAACATTAAAGTGAAATCAGATATCCCATAATAATCAACATGATCTTTACTCAGCTCAGGCATCTCTATGCAAAGTATTTAGACGAATTTTGGACAAATTTGCAGGTTGAAGGATGTAGATCTAAATGGAAGTGACTCCACTCCAGGACCTGTTTTTCAGGAGTGTACAGCACAGCCAGTTTGGACAAATGAATGCTTGTGGTTTGTTTTTAATTCTGCCACACCTTTTCTACTACGTATAAAACCGTCTAGCTTTTCCACAACAATAAATTAGATCTAGAGCAAGTTTTTTTTAACATAAGGAATTAAACATGTTAGAGGTCAACTAATCACAAATTACTTACAATAGTGTGATGAAGTTATACCAATTTCTTTTTATTTTACTAAACATGTCATTGTTAACTGTTAACGGTT
>NC_062527.1:20971234-20991234 GCF_022655615.1 Tachysurus fulvidraco | reverse complement strand
CTCTAAGGGATTAGCTGTAGTTGCCCTAAGACGTCTGTAACAGGTGTCAGTTTTGGAGATGGGGGTATTAGTTTCACAAAGCTCGCAGTGAAGAGGCCTACAGGAAGAGTGTCAACACACCTTGTGTGCTCAAAGAATGTTCACATAGCGCACTCATATGTGCCACATTCTAGAAAATGAAGTCTTAAAATAGATATTTTAGATGATGAGTGTTAGTTTATATTGAATGATCAAGCTCTCTGAGTCTGGACACAAGACAAGCTCTCGTGAAGGCGTCAACATTCTTTTCATCTTTGTAGCTTAAGTCAGTGTATAGAAACTCTGTATTTAAACCAAATTCTCACAGTTAGTTTAAATTCCTCACTTTCAAAGAATATATATATAAAGAACAAAGAATAAAGACATAATATAATATACATAATATACAAAAAACAAAAATTTATAAAAAAAAGCATAGTGGTTACACTGAAGGCATATTGCACAGTTTTCAAAATTTCTGTTATTGCACATGTTTAAAATACTTTGTTATTGTTATTATTGCAATGAAACAGTAATCAGTGTGTATTATGGTGAGTAGTTTACAGGGAGCAGCTTTGGTTGTAAACTCTAATAGCAGCAGGTATAAACAGCTAACATGATTAAATAAAGAGAACAATTATCCTTTAATGTTTAATCAACCTTGATAAGTTTATAGGTAGAAATAAGACATCGGTATGAAGTGGTATTTATTTGAACTGTGATAGGCTTTTAGTAACAAGATTTTCATCAACTTCATTTTTTTCTTGTACCTTCCTATAACACTTTCTTGGTTCACTTTAGCAAAACAAAGATTAGTCATTTCATGTGGTACAATTCTGATCAGGACAAAGCATGAATGAATGAATGAATGCAGGAAATGTGCCACAAAGATCCACACAAGTAACCTGAACTATCTGTGTCCATGGTTAGAAATGTGGGCTTCATTTTCTTCTTCATGTCATTTTATGTCCTGATGTAAACCTCTACTCTGAGATGTCTTTTAAAACAACAACAAAAAACCAATATATTACTGTTATTATTCATTTTAAAAAATGTGTCGTATCTTAAAATACTTATACCAGAAATGAAAAACTAAATAATAATAATAATAATAATAATAATAATAATAATAATAATAATAATAATAATAATAATAATAATAAAACTATCTCTCAGTGTAGCTAGTCTCTGGTCTTATCCCTGCAGTATAACACGTGGTTGACTGCTACCGGAAACTGCTCTGCTACTGAAAACAAGATGATTCATCTTTAGAAAACTGCAAATACAACGAAAAATCAGAGTTTTTCTTCTTACTGCTTTGCACATATGTAGTTTAAATATTTATTATTAGATTGTTTTTCACATATGTAGTTTAAATATTTATTAGATTATTTTGCACATATGTAGTTTAAATATTTATTAGATTATTTTGCATCTATGTAGTTTAAATATTTATTATTAGATTATTTTGCACTTATGTAGTTTAGATATTTATTATTAGATTATTCTAATGTTATTATTATTAGGTTAGAGGTTTTATTTTTAATGCTTTGCAATGGAATTTGTTGGAGATCATGGCACAGGTAGTTTCCCTACAGACCTGGCAACGCAGACAGGCGCCATTTTGAACACGTGTGATTTCGAATTGAGGCGTTCCGGGGTGAAGCTGTGTAATCTGGCAACCCTGCCGCAGAACGAACAGGAAGGACATTTGACCCTCGTTTTACTTTCTGCAGGAGAACAAATGGTCTCACAAATGGCCGCTGCGCGATTAGTCTTCGTGTTTGTCGTGACTAAGGTTTAGTCGTTCTGGTGGAAATAAACACGTACAGACGGTTTTAGAGGAGATTCGTTTAAAGCTACTGTAGAGCCGTAAAGCTGAGTAAAAACAAACCGACTGTGCGCGCGAGCCCAATATACAGGTAAGGCCTTAAATCTGTTTAAAATTTATTTATAATTGTAATGTATTGAAATAACTGATCGGGTTTATTTATTAATCGATGCGTAACTTAATCGACGCGTCGTGAAACTTAGCAACGCAGCTACATTGTATTAAACCTAGCTAACTGTGGGATGCTAATGGCTAATGCTAACTGTGGGATGCTAATGGCTAATGCTAACTGTGGGGATGCTAATAACTAATGCTAGCTGTGGGGATGCTAATAACTAATGCTAGCTGTGGGATGCTAATTGGTAATGCTAACCGTGGGATGCTAACTGGTTTAGCACGGTTAGCGAAACTAGCACTTTATTAGCTCTGTCGATATAATCTGAATTTTATATTTTATGTTACTTCATTATTTCTTAGTGTTTATAAACATCGTTTGTTAGTGATGACTGAAAGCTTTTTAAAATCTAACACGTATTTTATCCCTAGCGTGATGTAGCTAACAGTAGCGCTGTTTATCAAACGCACAGTTTGTTTAATTACGTGTTCGGTTTTTATTACAGTAGCACTTTATATTCCTACTTTTATTCATGTACAGATTTTAATAACTGTTCACCTTATAGATTTTTATTAAAAATCTATTTTTCCACCGTCATATATATTGAATTTATAGTCAATATTTGGTTCACTTATTTTTACACATACGTAATCTAAATATTAGATTAATTTACACATGTAGTTTAAATGTTGTTTATTATTAGATTATTTTGTAATTTAATATTAGGTTATTTTGCACATATGTAGTTTAAATATTTTAGATTATTTTGCGCATATGTAGTTTAAATGTTGTTTATTAGATTTTTTACACATAGTATAAATATTAGATTATTTTGCACACATGTAGTTTAAATATTTTAGATTATTTTTCACATATGTAGTTTAAATATTAGATTATTTTGCACATATGTAGTTTAAATGTTTAGTAGATTATTTTGCACATATGTAGTTTAAATATTTATTAGATTATTTCACTTATTAGATCACTTCTAATGGTTAATATTTCACACCAGTTTATAGTTCCTAAGCAATCATCATGAGCAGATGAGGGAGGATTATAACTACTTTTCACTATTTCCTTACTGATACTTATTACTGATTATTAACCCAAAAAGGTTTTTTTTTTTTTTTTTTTTGGTCTTACATTTGATCAGCTTCCTGTGAAGATGTACTGCGTTTTACTTTCATTGAAATACTTCCTCTGTACTTCCGGTTTTATAAACAAATCCCATCTTATTTTTAAGGTTTTTCCAAATCCATGGGCTCTTTTCTAGGCTTTAGTTGGATGACATGTTATCTTTACAACCTTTGTCATGTTACGATTCTAAAACAGAATAATTTTAGAATCTTAGCTCAATAATGCTGGTGTGATATTATCACATTCATGTGATATCTCACTGGCACAATATCCTCCGTTATGTGGTTCATGTAGGAAAATGCTCTAACAAAATACTCTTTCTCTCCTGATACTTGGAAGCTCCGCCCCCTTCTTTTCTTTTTTACAACTTTAGTGCTCTTGACTCGGTCACTTTGTTACAGTGTTAAAATGGAAATAAACTGGAATTAAAACCCACAGTTCATGTTTTTTATCAAGGTTAACATGACACCAGGTCATTTATCACCTTTTAGCTGTGTTCGTTAGAAATGCCGTTGAAACATTTTATGAAAAACAAAAAGTTTAGTTATTCTTGTAACGGATCCTGCCTATTTACTGGTTACAATGTGCTTAAACATCCTGAAGAGTTCTGATGATGTAAATGAGCTTTTAGGTCGTCAGTCTGGCTTGTCTGGGTTTCGGGGATATCTGACGTGGGGGTGGAGACGACTGAGACGGGATAAAGATTAACTCCCGCTAGACGCTTAGACTTTGGTTCTTATCGAGCTGTTCAGTTATTTAGTTTTTGTTGACATTTGTTGTTAGCATGCTAAACCTGGTCATATAGTTTTACGTAGGAAAGCCTGAGGGAATAGATTGTAGGCAGGTGTTTGTGCATTGTTATACAATCTATATGGTATAGCTGAGTGCTATCAGGCTCGTGATCGTGAAGAGGGTCGGTGGAAACTGTTTTAGCCCCGCCCACTCATGTACGCTAGTCTGGTGAGTGTACGAGCATAATGTGGTTCTGTCAGGAGTGATGTGTATTCAAATAAAGATAACTGTTGGTATAAAACCCCGATGGCACTGAGGTGAGCACTGAGCTCTGTCTCTCTCTCTCTCCCCTGAACTCTTCTTCTTTTTTTTTTTTTTCCCCCCTTATAGTTTTGAAGAAGACGCGATTTCCAAAATGTCCAAGGCAAAGAATTCTCCTTCTCCCTCTCGGTCCAGATCGAGGTCTCGGTCCCGCTCCAGGTCATATTCGAGATCTCGCTCCAGCAGCCGCTCACGCTCGAGGTCCAGGAAGCATCGCTACAGGTAACTCGTTGTCTTCTTGCGTATGGTTCGGTCCCAAAAGCCATTTATTCTTCTCTAATTTATTCTTTTCTCCAAGCCCGGTGGAGCCCAATGACCTTTAATAAGTGCACAACTCTTTGTCTGTCTTTTACCTCATTCGTTTGTGTTGTTAAGGAGTTGCTAAGAGTGCCCCCCCACCCGGAGCAGAGCTAAATGTTACGGTCATCAATGCAAGCAGCAAAACAGCGACAAATGATAAAGTGCTGATTGTGTTAAAAGAAGCACAAACTTTTGTCTCAAGTTCTAACTCTTTTTAAAATAATTTAGTTTCTTTCAGTGGAAAGACGTTTTTTTTTTTTTAAATATATACAGAACCTGTTTGTGTTTAAGCTTGCATGTTGAAACAGAAGAAACATTAAGCTTATAAGGCAAGAAACTATAGTTGTGTACTGCCCCCAAGTGGTAAATGTCATACCCCCATCTGCATGTTAATTACTGACTTGTTATATCCAGCAGTGTTCAGTTTAATTTTATAGACCACAAGTAGCTACAGAAATCCGGATGTAACTTTAGATGATTAAAGAGGTGACAATCGCAAGGGCAATCTCACTGAAACAACATGAGGAAGAAACCTTGAGCGAAGCCAGAATAGATAGTGAGCTCGTGCTCGTCTGGGTGATATTAGACAGTGTGAATAGAAGTCGTTACTCTTCCCAAGCTGTATGCTATTAAGTCAAATCGAAGCTCCAAGCAGAAGTAGTGTTTGGGTGGATCAGGCAAGTCCCGAAGGCAGAGGGAGTCGTGTTTAGGGCTGGGCGATAAAACGATAACGATATGTATCGCGATAGACACGTGATCTATATCAATAAAAAAATGTGTTTGATATTTTTTATTCTTCGTCGGAAGAAAACCGAAGCAAGTTTGGTTGCATTAACAAAGGCACTCACTCTCTGGTAACCTAGCAATGTAGGGAGTGACACGCTAACATCATGTAACAGTATCATGTTTGGCTGCCCCATATTGGTGGTGTCTCGTGCTGGTCTGCTGGATTCCTCTTAAGGCCTAAAAAAAATCATTAAAACAGCTCGACACCGCTTTAACTTCGCAGGAAGTTCTGGAAAAACTGTCCAGCATCAAAATAAGGTTTGCAATGATGCGCCCGAAGGCACGGGTTGAAGACCCAGTCAGTGACGTCACGATATGCTAATTTGTTTAAAGTCATACTTACGTAATCATCATCACCAAAATAGACCTACCTACGAACCACCCCCCCCCCCCTTTTTTTTTACTGTTACTGCCAACTAAAATATTTTTAAGGATGGCCTCAGTAACCGGCGACTGATGAGCAGAAAATGAGCTGCAGCGAGCGAGGAAATTGTAAATAAAAGACTAAAAATCAGCTACTTTTTCATATTTCTGCAGGTTTTATATTTCAAACAATGTTACTGTAGTGTATCAGGTTTGTGTTTTATATTACAGATGTATCTCAGTCTACCTAGTTTTATTTATCTTTACAAAAGATACAAGATACAAAGTTACAAATTTTATTACTTTATTAAGCATTTCTTACCTTTTCTTTCATTTCGCACCTTAAATGTTAAGAGATAATAGTTAAGTGTTCATTGTGACTTTAGACTTATGTTTACATTATATTTGAGGTTTCCTGGTTGTTTTGACGTTTCTGCCTTAACTGAGGGGATTCTGATCAGAGGAAGGTTAGGTTTAAAATGTTTAAATGTAATATTTTTCTCCTGGTCCTTATTTTAAATGGGTCATAAATATAATTATCGATATCGACCGATATGAAACACTATCGTGATACAGTTTTCAGCCATATCGCCCCAGCCCTAGTCGTGATTAGATGGGGGTGTTATTAGCTATGCTCTTGCCCCGTAGTGGCATATCTGGGGGTATATTGTTGTCAGAATGCAAGTGGTGACTCTCGACCGGTCAAGACTCAAGAGCCAAACCTTTCAGAGTGTTGACCCTTCACAAAAGAATTATTAGTGAAAAAGGTAGTCTAAATAAATAGATTTTCAATCTATACATAAGTGACGTTCTGTAGGAAAATTCACTGCCACTGATTCCGTTTTCTTTATTCCAGTTGCTTATAAAATGCCTTTAATCTCAGCAGGTGTAATCGTTTACAGGTGTAGGGGTTCAGTCTGTATAGGGGTTTATAGATCATAAGTAGAATCTGATTATTTCTAATGTACTAAAAGCTCACAGAATTGACGTACACATTCGTTAACACCCACCCACTAACTCATCTCTTGCTCATTAAAATATTCACCAGTTTGTCTTCACTTTTTGTCCCCTAGCTCCAGATCTCGCTCCCGTTCTCCTAGCCGTGAGAGAAACTACCCATCGAGAGATTTTCAGGGCAACCGGGGGTACAATCGTGGTTTCCGTGGCTACCGGAGACCCTTCTATTATAACCGTGGCCGGGGACGTGGTTATTACCCGCGTGGCTACCACAGAGGAGGAGGAGGTGGTGGTGGAGGTGGTGGAGGAGGAGGAGGAGGAGGAGGCGGTTCTTACGGTTATCGCAATAACTGGCATGGAGGCCATCGTGAACAGCAGCAATCCCATGAGCACCACAGCCCCAAAAGGGGGCGCTCTCGCTCCCGCACACCTCGCAAGCGCTCCAGGAGCCGTAGTCGCTCACATTATTCCGCGAACTCCTCTTCTCGCTCACGCCACTCTAAATCTTCTTCACGATCCCCGTCCCCACGCCGCCGCAACTCCGGAAAAGCTCCATCTAAAGAGTTAAAGAGCAAGAGCTCACCAAATGAAGGGAAAGGCAATAGCAAGGAAGCGGAACCCAAATCTTCCACGTCCATTCCCGAGGAGCCCCCGAGCAAATGGGAGAGCATGAGCGACTACACCACCAGTCCGAAAATCTCCAATCCAGAACAAACGGTTCCACAAGGGACTCAGCCTGAGGTGAAAGTGTCCCTTTCTGGAGCTACAGGTAACGGCGCCTCTGTCTGGAGAAGCATCAGTGCTCCCGATTCAAAGAGTCCTCCAAAGCCAGCAGCAGGAGCATCAACCGGTTTTGGCTTCTTCTCCAAAGAAGACATGAAGGCAGGAGAGAAAGCGGCCATATCCACAGCGTTCAAAAAGTACGTTCACGTCACGTTCGTGTTTGAGAATTGCAGTCCTCTTTTATTTAAAGCAACATCCCTCTCTTTTTGGTTTTATTTTTTTCTCTCTCACACAGTATTTGATTTATAATCACTCTTTCAAATGTGTTTAGTCTGTGCACAGCAAACAAAGCTCCTTGGAAGAAAAAAAGGTTAAAATGGAAGTCATCTCATTTCAAAACGCAAATAAAATACCAAATCTTGCTGGCTGTTGCCCTGTGCAATGAGGTTGTTTGCAATCCCATAATTTAGGAGATAAAGCTTAGCCGATGTAAGTATATTTCCTAAAACGAGTCCTGGTCAGTCATGTCTGCTGTGGTGCAGTTTTTTTTTTCCTTCAGTGCTCAATGTTTGCTTGTGATAAGATGATATTTCTTCTTTTTAGTAAATACATCAGAGTAGCTGCACTGTAGAGCTGGGCGATAATCCAGTTGTAATCCTGTAACGTCTTATTTATTATTTAACGTGTGAAAGTCCGTTCCAATTCAATTGCGGTTCCTCTCGTGCAAAAACGAGCTTGGATTTTAAACAAGTTCCAAAATGATGTCGTACTTCTGTGAGAAGAAGGCTAGGAGGATCAACCCGGAGCAAGGAAATAGGAGGATAAAGGGTTAAAAATTGACTATTAGGATTAAGAGGATTAATGGTTCAGATCAAGAAACGCAGAACTCGCAGTCGGAACTACGAAGCGTTACGACTCTAGATCGGATCTCTGTTAAAGACCTCCAGCTCGTAGCATGTAGAACCTAGAACAAGGAACTAGAGGAATGAACGCTGAGGGTAGGGATGATGTGATTTATTGATTTGCTTGGAACAAGACACCATTAATTTCACACGAGGTGGAATAATATATTTAATCTTAATCAAGCCGTACCGAAATAAGTTACGCCCTCGAGCGACAAATCTACAGTGTTGTATTTCACCTTTTTTTTTTTGTTTTTTTTAATCATTACAAATCTTACTAACCTACTGTCTGAATTCAGAGCATCGCGACAAAACATCGTTCTCCTCATCTCGGCCGCGCCGTCGAACGGATCAAGCCGTTGGTCCGTGAACGTGAGATTGGTCAAATAATCTATCGTCCTGCCGAGCACACGCACGTGTAGTTTATTTCACGAGTTTAGTTTCAGCCGATTTACCCTCCCGATTTTTAGTTCTTCCAGCTTCTGGTGCTTTTTCTTCTGTAATGTCGAAACATGTACGTGGCCTGGACTCCACCCAAAATCCACAGGCGAACCCGACTGCCATGTTTAGGGTCAGTGGTTGTGAGACATCTTGTACATCTTTAATTTGTTCCGTTCTGATGCTTTCTCAACAGAAGACGCTGAGACAGTTTCACCGTTAAGTTCGATACGTCACTTTTTTTTTTAATGAATCTTGCCCTCAGAGGCACAAAGGCATCTCTCATTTCCGCCGTACTGAGAGTGTCGTGTCGTGTCGTATCCGGGTCGAAATGCATATATCGTCAGAAATACCTGGAATCTGTTGCAGTATATCTGTGGTGTCTGAGAATTTTCTTCAAATGTAGATTGTAATATTTTCCCTTATCGCTCAGCTCTACTTACAGATTCAGCTCTTTAAAGACTCAGGATTTTAACATTGTTTTTAACAGGGAACTGTGTGGGGAAAATCACTTTTCATCGTTTACTACAGGTTTCTGGCAGACAAGAAAAAACCCACATCCGACTGGGATGACAATCGGGGCGAAGATCAGAATACCGGCGACGGGGAAAAGGAGAAGAGTAACCGAAAACAAAAAGCCGTTTTCGAAATGGATCCGGAGTACGGAGACTCCAAGGCGGATAAAGGCCTTCCGTTTCTGGACGAGGAGGAAGAGGAGTACTCGAAGAGCCTGAGAGAGAGAAAAAACGACGAGGAACCCAAGTACAAGGCCAAACCCACTGTATCTGCGCGGGAACTGTTCGAAGAGCGTTTTGGTAAGTGGGACGACGACTACGTGTCCAACAAAGATTCTTCACAAAGAGGGGAAGACATGGAGGAGGAAGAACACGTGATGGAAGAGCTATACCGAAGCCGCAAGCAGGCAGCACGTAAAGAAGAGAAAGCCTCCAAGAAAAAGGAGAAGAAGAAGAACCGCGTCAGCCCGTCTCCTTCACCGCCCAGAAGCACAGAGCGTAGCAAGCCCCTGTTTCCTGCAGCCAGGGAGTCGTCACCTCCCGCCAGATCCTCTAAGAAGAAAGAGCCTGAATTTAACTTTAGTCTGAAAGTATTTGACGACGAAGCAGAGAGGTAATTGATGTCTTTTTCCTGATCTAACTACCGTTTGTATGGTCAATTTGATATATCTGCATGTCTGTTTTGTATTATTATTATTATTATTTTTAATTTTTTTCTTTTATTTATTTATTTATTTATTTATTTATTTATCTTTTAGCTCTACTGGCGCTTTAGCCAAAGAAAGACGTTTGTCTCAGGATCTAATATACCCTGTTAAGAAAGAGCATGAGGAGTTCCACTCCATTTTCCAGCACATTCAGGCTGCTCAGCTTCGTCGCAGCCCATCAGAACTGTTTGCTCAACACATAGTCACCATCGTCCATCACATCAAAGGTAACCTCCTAATCTTAAACAGCTTATCTTTTTGTTCTCGTTCTGGTATCCTGGAGTTCCTCAGGGTTCCATGTTGAGCTCGTTTTCATGTCGCATCATCGAATTAAATCTGGGTTAGTTTTTTTTATTTTTGTTTTTCCGACTTAAGGATTTTTTTCCTCCTCTTCTATCTTGCAGCTCAGCACTTTCGCTCGTCCGGGATGTCTCTGAACGAGCGATTCGGCATGTACCAAAGAAAAGCCGCACAGATGGAAATGATGAGGCAAAGAAAGAGTCCTGAGATTCACAGGTATTAACATGCTCACAGAATTACGCTGTTGAATTGGATGATGATGAATTTTTCTGCATTTTTTTTTTCCTTGGTCACTTAAGGGAATTTCCCTCCGTCTCGCTCAAACCGTCATGACCCCTAAGATAGCAATATCCCAAATTGGAAACTTTATGGGAATTTACAGGAATTTATGGGAATTATTTGGAAATATAGGGAGATTTATATAAACTATATCATATATAAACATTTAGTATGGTCATAAGCAGACATGCATGCAAGGTAATACAAATTTTAAAAATGACGTCTTGACTGATTTAATTGTAAGTAGAACTTTAATTGATTCTTTCAGTGAGTGACACAAAAGCATAAATATGCTTGTAATAAACAAACTTAATAATTGTAATAAACATAATAAACATTAGTATGCTTGTAATAAACACAAACTTAATAATTGTAATAAACATAATAAACATTAGTATGCTTGTAATAAACATATTTACCTAGGATCGCTGTAATCTATTCTAATTAGTAAGGTAGTTAAGTTTAGGTATTGGGTACTATTAAGAATGTAGAATAAGGTAATGCAGAATAAGGCATTAATATGTGCTTACTAAGTACTAATAAATAGCCAATATTCTACTAATATTCATGCTAATAAGCAACTAGTTAAATGACCATAACATTGTGTTACTGTGCATGTTATGCAAGTACATACAGGGGGTTTGGCCTCAATGGCCCTCCAGTAAGCAGTGTGCTGTGGGCAAGTGACCGATTAATGCAGGATACAAATTCATCTTAAATTGCATTAAATCTTGTTGTTTTAAACAAAATTATGCTGAAATTTAAGCAAATTTAATTTCCTTGTTTTAGGCAACTGCATTTTCTTAAAATTCCCAGTTTATTTCCATATATTCCCATTAATTCCCATGGAAAGTTTCCAGCCTTGAGAATTCCCGGAATTTTGCAACCCTACTGATTGTAGCCACTATAACGTAATGAGCTAACGTTTTTCTCGTACATCAAACATCGTTACAATCTTACAAATATCGTGCTGTTTTGGGATTAAATAGAAGCTGTAATATTAGGAATGTTGCCATAGTGTAATAGCAATGCATCATTACATCACTGCAAAGTGTTTTAATCCTTACCTTAATATTATTATTGTTATGAAGGTGATGACGATGAAGGTTAATAATCGTGGACAATCCCGGTGACTTTCTTCCTCTGTTTGTCTCCCACACAGGAGAATTGATGTGTCTCCCAGTGCTTTTAAGAAGCACGCTCGTCTGTTTGAGGATATGGAAGAAAGCGACTACAAGGTGACCGAGCGTTTTCAAAATCTGAAATTCCAGCCCAGTTTGTGTGCCTGCTGAAAGAGTTGTGCTTTCTCCCCCCCAAGCCCCCCAACCCAACACCCTCACTTTAAAGGAGGTGCAATAATTCTAAATACACCAGAACCTCTTGTATACACCTTACACCCTGGTCCCCCCTCAGCAACTTTTCTATGATGAGATATGATTATTCAGTGGGTTCGTTCACGCCCAAACAAAAAGGCTAATGAGAACGGAAGTGACAATTGAGATGTTGTCCAAGCCTTTCTGTGGACATCTAAACAAAAGCCATAGTAAGTATTTTCTCCTTGGAAGTGCATTTGAACACGTGGGGCTCTGTACTAATCACCATGGGGAAAAGCATGGAGCATGTTGCTTTCCCATGAGATCTGTGCACTGTTCTGTTGTTGCCTTTTTGTTATGAAAAATAAATACACGTTCTTTATCACGGTGCATTAATCTTCTGCAGCTCGCGGCGTTTTAATATGAAACGGCAAAAAAAGAACTGCCCACTCACCTTTTTATTTAAACTTCTTGTAACCGAGTTCTTTTCTCCTCTCGGGTTTGATCGATGTTGCTTATTTACTTTTACACCTGAGCTGATTAAAGGTTAAAGCTCAGTTGTAGGAAAAGATTCGTTTTGTGACGATTTCTATCGTTCCGATCTCAGTATCGTAGCCTAAAATGCACAGGTTAAGTTTAAGGTTGAAACATGAGCGAATTTAAACGAATCTATGTAAAATACGTACTTCGAATTATCATCAAAACTTTTAATCTAATAGTATTTAGGTGTGTAAATGGTTTCTAACAGGCCAGCAAGGCGATTTGCCTCGAACACCGATAACTGTTTAATTTTACAACAGATATTAAAGATCGAAACAGACGAATTATTACATTATGTATATGGTGCGGAAGCCTGAGTTTTTAATCATCTTTGTTACACTTATAACTCCAGTGTTACACATTTTGGTGATCCAAAACGTTTATTTAATCGAATTTGTCAAAAGAAATATTGGATCATTCAATAGCCTGAGATTGAACGTCATCTCTGGAGAATTAATAGATCTCCATCAGCACCATAGGGTCGGTTTATAGACGTTACTCTGCGGGTCTATTTTTTCCGGGTCAACAGTAGATGGCGCACGTCGTCCGCAGTTCGGCCCGCGGTGTCTTGTATGTTGATGTATTTCTGCCTCACAGTATAAAAATGTTCAGTTTGGGATTCTTCACTAAGCAGTTATTTATTTATGCTTATTTATGTGCAGTCTATGGGATCAGAAGTAAAAAATTTTTTTTTTGCCTGGTGTTAAAAAATGTTAAACGTTAAATCGACCGCTCAGAACCTGACACGATTCCTGGTTCTGATTGTAATCTCTTACACCACAGTCTGATGATGAACCTGTCAGGGTTTCAGTACATGATGAGTTTGTGTTGATGTAAGAATGACGTTTATTAATATTAAAGTGCGTCACTGTGTCTCTGCAGGATTATGCTAAAAAATATGAAGGAGAGTCAATGGACCTGCGTTTGGATATTGAGCGACGTAAAAAATACCCCAAACGTGAGGGGGGTAAAGGCTCAGCCGGGTCGCGCACCCCCAGCCGAGAACTCTCTCCTGAAAAATCCTCCAAACAGAAGAAGTCCAAGTAAGTCTTACATCATCACCTGAGCGAGACTTTTAACAGTTTACCACAACACACAATCTGTAAATAATATAAAGTGATAAATAAACCTCTCCTCAATGGAAATGTCACCAGAGTCTTTACAATATTTTTACAAAGTTATTTAAATACCAGGATGTGCTCCGTAAAATCCGTTTATCACCGGCGTCAAGTTACGCGAAGCGTCCGCCGTAGTGATCCTCGTGAACGAGCTGTTGCTATAGAAACAAGGCGTTAGGAATGCTAAGTATAAGTGCACCTAAATATAAATCTGTGATTTGACTTGCAGCTGGAACTGCTGTTAGAAAATTGATCAGATTTGAGAATTCTACAGCACCGAACAGTGTAACGCGGTGTATTGTGTAACTTTATACATGTCAATCCAGGATCTGACAAGTAGGTCTCCATCACTGGTTACATCATCTCAAGATATCACGTTCTGTACCTTTTTAGTTTTCTAGCTGTAAATGTTACACCGCCGTATTTTAATAATTGGCCCTGCGGCTACCTCGGTTCGGTCTGTCTGTTTTCACATGTTTTTTATTATTTATTCATTTATTTTTTTACTAATTAAAGGAAAAGCAAGAAGAAGCGTGAGCGTTCTCCTTCCTCCTCGTCCTCCTCTTCCTCTTCATCACCCCACACGTACAAATCCAGAGAGTACCACGGCGAGGAGATGGAACATATGGAGAAAGGCGGCTTTGATAAGTCCCGCCTGGGGCCGCGTGAGTACCCCCGCGAGTATGAGGGGGGCCACATGGAGAGAGGAGGCTACGAGAGAGGAAGGGGAGGGTATGAGCGTGGAGGATTCGATCGAACCGGATACGATAGAGGACGCGGGGGATACGACCGGGGATTTGTGAGTCCAAGTGTTGTTTACATAATGATAAAGATAATGATGAGGGAAAATTGATCAACAGTGAAGGCTCTAAATTGCAGGAATTTTAAAAGAACCTTTTTGTGCCGAGTTGACATGAGATCATGATAATTCTGTCTGAAATTCCCTTTTGTCAGTAAATAAATAATGACTTTCAATTTGCAGCCTAGAATCAGAGGTAGGGGATGGAACAGAGGAAATTACCCCAACACCAATAACAACGGAAACCCTGCAAATATGGGAGGGCCAGTGCGCCCCCAGGAGGAGGAGTGGGACCCTGAATATACCCCTAAGAGCAGGAAGTACTACCAGGTACATACAGTCCACACACACCTGAGATCGCCTTTCAGCCTTGATTTTTAAATAAGCTAAATTGTTGCCGGTCTCTGTTCAGCATGATGACCGTGACCGGGAGGGAGAGATGAAGTGGGTGGAAGGGCGTGGCCGTGGGCGGGGCATGTACCCACGCATCAGAGGCGGATCGTTCAACTTGCGCAGAGGAGGTGCAGGTGCCGGAGGTAGCAGTGGCAGCCCCAAGTGGACCCATGACATGTTCCAGGGAGCCACAGAGGAGGGAGAGCTGCCTGACGACGGAGCTGAGCATGGCCTGAAAGACGACGAGAAAACCGCAGAGAGCTCCACCTCGAAGCCCTAGACCACCCAACCCTTTTTTTTTTTTTTTTTTTCCTTCCATCTTCTTTAATATCAGTTAATTCACCACTGCAGTCCCCAAACAAAGGTGTGTTGTTCAGGTGGGGAGTTCAGCGCCGTTCTGCTCAGCTTACTCCAAAATTCTTTCTGCATAATTTAGTTTGAATTTTTTAAATGTAATTTTAGACTTAGCTGCTCCAGTCTACTTGAGTCTAACTGGAATTAGCAGAATGCCGTCTGTGTGTACTGATTGATTTTTTTTTTGTTTTTTTCCTTTGTTTTTCATTTTCTAACATGCAATGGAGATGCGCATTTGTGCCTTAGAGATGGGAACTGCAGTGGAGTTTTTTTTTTTTTTTCTTCTTCTTTTTCCTCCCCCACTCTCTTTCCCTTCTTTCCTTCTGTGTCACAGCTTTTTTTTCTTCCTCTTCTATCTCAGTGTGTTGTACAGATCTCATTATTTTAACTCGTCTCGTACATCCCGTCGACGTCAATCGCCGAGCCGTTTCCCCTCCGGAACGCTTCCACTGTGTATTTTTACCGATCTGTGATTAAGTCGTCGAGAGTTAAAACTGTAGTGGGATTTCTTTCAGTCATGTCCTGAATTGATTTTTGTACATGATTGTAATGACTTGCAGATTTTTTTTTAAACATATGTACTATTAAAAAAATTTAGTCAGGACCCCAAACTGGTTTTAGTCGGGAAAAAAACGTACGTTGTGTCAGAAGAAGAGTAATGTGGAAAAATAAGTGTTTGTATGCAAAAACACAGCTGGTGATTTTAGACAGACCGAAAAAAAAAACACCTTTAACTGCTACACAGTTTGTGTGTAATTATAATTATAGCCCTGAAAGTAACGAACCGTCATAATAATAATCGTAGATCTGTGATTGAAGACTTCGTAGACTCTCCCACCTTTTTTTCATTTGCAGTGACACATTTATAAAGCTGTTTTATGTTTATACTGGTCAGGTAATGCTGCTTGCTTCTGTTCTCATTTCAATAAAAACCCCTCTCACTCTCTGTCTCGTCTCTTTCAGTTAACCCGAGAGTGTCTCTGTGTTTGCGTCCGACTCGTTAAACTCGAGGCTGCTGCTCTGCAGCTGGGAGCCATTACATGCTGAATGTCATGGGAATGGGTCAGCCATAATCTACACTTAACACACACGGCGATAGCATCTGCAGAAACACACACGAGTTGTGACAGCTGGTACGAACCCGAGCCTCTGCAGTGACCCGGGTTTGCGGTTCAAATCATCAGCTGTCTAATAATACAGAGAAAAAGTGAGATGGATTAAGCGTGCTTTAACGTTTCATGGCTTTTCTATGAAGCTTTATTTTCACGGAGATAAAATGACTTATGGCGAATATGGGGTTCGATACGTTAAATGGTATCAGATAAACTGGGATAAAATAACTGAAGAGGATAAGTGAAGTTTTCTTAACTTTAAAAGTGTAACTTGAAATAAATTAAAGAATTATTTACCAAACCTTTTAGATTTCGGTTTAATTTAACAAATAGGCCGTTTAGCTCTGAAGATACATGCTTTATTTAGGGAATCCAATTTTTGTTACCGTGACATTTTATTTTTATAACAATTTTGGTCGCTTAGACATTTTTTATTTTTTTTATTTTTGCGGTACGTTTTGACAACGTGCTGTGATGGTGAGCTGTCTGGATTCATAGGAGCGACACTTAAAAACCAGGATAACGGTGCACATCACCGTCACATGGCAGCGGCTTGGAGGTCGTGGGAGTCTGGGTGCTGTACGTGTATGGAGATGGTTGCAATTTATGCAGTTAGCTCTAAATACAAGTCTGGTTTTGGACCGTTTTCCAGTTTCTTGGTCTCCACTTCAATCCAGAGCCTAGTTATTGTGTGGAGTTTTCCATTAGTGTGCATTCCTGCCTCGTTCCCAGTATGCGGTGCTGATGTGAAGAATGGATCAACCAGAGCCTATTAGAATGCGGAATTCAGCAGCACGCAGGAAACCGGTTTGTGTCTGTGGTGAGAATTTAGAGCAAATGCTTTGACATCTGACATCATTTTAATGTCCTCTAGGGAGGTGATTTGTTTCTGTTCTATGGTGGGAGAGCAGCGACGGGAAGTGCAGGCTTGTGAAATGAGGGGGAAACTTCAGAAATCAAGTTTCTGCTTGAACGTGGGATCAAACAGGATGCTGACTCTCCTGAAAGGAGTTTCGACTAGGTTTATTTTTAAATGCCACAGAGACATCACAAAGTATCTGCAGACACTCCAGTATCATGTGGTATAAAAGGTTTATTCTTAAAAGTGTACAAAATATATGAGACTGTCACTGTCAGTCCTCAATAAGTGCAAAATTCTCACTGTACAGTAAATCATATGAAACACATCTGAAATGAATCTTTTGCACGTCACTAGTGATAGTGCACGCGTCCCAGCGTACCCGTCCCGGAGGCCAGGATATCCGGCTGTCCGTTTCTCCAGATTTCTCTGACTATGCGTTCCCGCTCCTCTAAACGGCGAGCTCTCTCCAGCTCGTCGGCTGAGGAGAAGACGTTCACGCCGCTGGTGGTCCCATTGGATTGGTTCTGCTCGCTCGTAGGCGATACGGTGACGTCGGGCACATCTTCCTCGTCGCAATTGTCTAGTCGTTCCTCTTCATCTTCCTCGCTGGATTCTTTGAGACTTTTCTGGTCAGATGAGGAAGGTTTCTTCACTGCGCTTCTTCTAGGCCTGCAGGCGAAGCCCAGGATGAGGAGCGTCAGAGCCAGGAGCAGACCGAAACACACGCCCAGCATGAAGTAGAGCGCAAAGCTCTCCGTGTTCTCTGTGTGGAAGACAACACAATTTAAGATGACTTTTTGATACAAAGCTCTGTGTGATTTACACCACCTGTAATAATCTTTTACAACTGATTCAACTACTGGATGAATCATTCTTTGGAAATGATTCTTTATAACGAATCAGCTGAATAATTCAGCCTCTGGCATTTCCATAACATCAATATAATTGCTATTATAAAATAGAAACCTCTGTTATAGCAACAAATTAAATATATATTATTGAGGGGAAATATAGACATTTTAAAAATCACGTATGAAAGGATTCGCCAGTGTCGGTGCTCTCTAACAGGTTTTTTTTTAACAGGCTCTTTTTGGGCATTGTATTCTATAGGGATAAATGTGTATTTATAGCCGCTAGATCTAAATAACAACTAACTAACTTGTTTCCTTGATGTTTCACAACATTCAGACTAAATGAGAAAAGAATAAAAACTGGACACAGAAAAGTCAATAGTACCTGGAATTCGAATGATGAAGGAAAGCTTGAATTAAATCAATTTTTAAAAACTGCTAATTACTTTGTGTGTGTGTGTGTGTGTGTGTGTGTGTGTGTGTGTGTGTGTGTGTGTATTGCGCACCTTTAACGTGAGCGTAGGTGGCCATGCTGTTGCTCAGCAGCTCCATGTCCTTCCTCACAGGATTCATTGTCTTCTTCTGTCCCTCTGTCTCAAACACACATGACCCTCATCACCCTGTTATTCAGCTCACATCACACCTCACACTCCTGAAACACAAAGACCATGTGTATTAGATATGCTCTCAGCTCACACACACACAGACCGATAATACTGCGTTATACTCGACTAATCCTTCGTTACAGTCTGTTTAAATTGAATTACAGTAAGGTTCATTTAGTCTGATAGAGTTGACCTTATCAGCTCATGGACACTATGTTCTAAATAACAAAATATTAATATTAATTTCCAATAAGCCGAAGAAAAACAAGCCAAACAATGAGAATATAAACCCTGAGATGGTAAAAACTTGAATGCTTACACTGAAGAAGCTAAATACCTAAACTAAACATTACAAATCGGGGCGCACGGTGGCTTAGTGGTTAGCACGTTCGCCTCACACATCCAATTTGGGGGTTCGATTCCCGTCTCCGCCTTGTGTGTGTGGAGTTTGCATGTTCTCCCCGTGCCTCGGGGGGGTTTCCTCCAGGTACTCTGGTTTCCTCCCCCGGTCCAAAGACATGCATGGTAGGTTGATTGGCATCTCTGGAAAATTGTCCATAGTGTGTGAGTGTGTGAGTGAATGAGAGAGTGTGTGTGCCCTGTGATGGGTTGGCACTCCGTCCAGGGTGTATCCTGCCTCGATGCCCGATCACGCCTGAGATAGGCACAGGCTCCCCGTGACCCGAGAAGTTTGGATAAGCGGTAGTAAATGAATGAATGAATGAATATTACAAATCCAAAAAACAGTGAGAAACCAAAGACCTAGAATCTATACACACAAAATCTAAATACTCAGAATCCAAACCCTAAATGTTGACAGGTTCATGACCCAAATACTAAATGCTAAGAAAATGCCAAACATATGCAGAGATGCCCGTCAGAAGGTAAACACTAAGACAGCCAAAACTCTCAGACACCAAACACCCCTGTAGCTGCTAAACACAGAGAATCATCATCTGTGTGAACACATTTATACAATTACAGATGAGAATTTAAACACCGAATGCTCAAAATCCCAACACTCAAAACAAAATACATTCACCCAACACTCCTGTAGATGCTAAACACCGAAGGAATCAGCATCTGTACAGATTTACATTCTGAGGTACTAAACACTTAAAAGCCAAATATTCAGACACTAAACACACCAAAGATGAACACTGAACACTTAAAAAACAAATATTTCAAATCTGATCTTAGGTTAATGATGTTAGATATATTTTCAGCCGGAAAAATCATTTACATCTGTTTATGGATATAGTAGCATGCATTTCCCAGCCTCTCTCTCTCTCTCTCTCTCTCTCTCTCTCTCTCTCTCTCTCTCTCTCTCTCTCTCTCTCTCTCTCTCTCTCTCTCTCTCTCTCTCTCTGTGTGTGTGTGTGTGTGTGTGTGTGTGTGTGTGTGTGTGTGTGTGTGTGTGTGTGGTAAATCCAGCCCAAGAACATGTGTGTACTTTTCCAGTTTTCCCACAGAAGCAGAACTTTAAGGTTCGTCGCACACTGTCTGGGAAAATGATAGAATCCCTGATTACGTCATATTCTCTAAGGGAAAGACAGGAAGTGTGTGCGTGCATTTTGTGTGTGTCGGGGAGGGAAGAAAGTAAAACAGGCAACAAATGTCCCACACAGG
>NC_062527.1:20856234-20966234 GCF_022655615.1 Tachysurus fulvidraco | reverse complement strand
AGAAAAACTTGATCAAGATTCACTTTGGATCAATTCCAAGGCTTGGAGTGACACATGCTGTAAGGAAGACATACCAGGAGCTAGGATTCTATCTTCTATTGCTAGGATTTGACCTGAAGTGATGAAATGTTGGCTAGACATCTTATCAAGCTGAAACATGATTGTGTGTCATCAGGATTTGAGTAAGACAACAATGAAGACTTTATTTCACTGGATTTAGACAAGAGAGCTGAAGGGTTCCAAGCACCAAGCCTTGTGGGACACCAGTCCGGTTTACCTGGAGCAGATGTTTACTTCATATCAATGTGGAGTGGAACACCAGTGTACCGGGAGAGAAATAGTTCACATCACTTGCTGGGTATGAAATATGAAACCAGATACATTTATAATCCATTAGATATTGTATATAACGCATGCAGCGTTCAGAAGGCCGTTGACGATTCTTCTGTATGCTCTCGCAAAATCATGAACGAGTATAGTAAAATATAGAGATGGACTGAGTATAGAGATGTTCGAGTCTGACGCTGTTGTAAAGCTCACACTCTCTTTTTCCAACAACAACAAATATAGTCTTGCGATATATTTATCTTGAACGTAAAAATAATTTCTATGTAATCTACAGCTCCTATACCATTATATGATGTGTTTAAAAATAAAAATGTATGCTGTAGTATGTAGTGAGCTTTATTGGTTTATGTTCATATTTCAATATTTGCTTGTTTAATGTTATAGCATCTCCAAATAGATGTCACATCTAATTATAGCTGTAGTTTAATACACACTCCTTTAATACACCCTGATGTGAGTCAGGCCCGATCATCCACTGCGTCTGACATCTTGACAAATTAACGAATTTAAGACAGGAATTTTAGACAAGATCTGTGAAAGAAAAGTAGTTATCATAAAAACATGAATATTTTCATACATGGGTATGTGAAGATCACGACCGGACCAGCTGATGTTGACTTGTGCTGGACTGAGAGAGACAGAGAGAGTGGAAGTTCAGAGCCAAACTGCGAGGGTGGAGCAGGAAATAGCTGTGGAGGTCCGCTGTGGGCATGCAGCCTGCCTCTGCCACTAAAAGAGCTCTTTGTGTTTAGGTCAATTATAGAATTATATTACACACACACACACACACACACACACACACACACACACACACACACACACACACACACACACACACACACACACACACACACACACACACACACACACACGCGCGTGCGCACGCACAAACACACACTAAATGTGGGACTGATGCCATAAAACCTGCTCTAGCATTAGTAATAAGCATTAAAAAAGATCACAGGATGACCTTCTGATCGTACCCATTTTTCTTTGTTGTTGTGGTACATGGGACTCCAGCTGGAGCAGGGCATGCTGGGACAGAGCTGGTCTGTGTCCTGAACCATTAACTTCCATCAGAATTAGAATTAGATGAAGTTAGCAGGATCATTTTGTCCTTGAATTCTATTCAGGAGAAAATGATAATAATAAAATATTTTTCTGATAGAATTCTGACATTTTTTGACTGAAACTTTGACTTAGTACAGCATAGTACAGTTAAGAGCTGAGAGTTAAGAGTTAAGGTGAGTGTCCGGGTGTGTAGACCTGTAGGGCTGAGGGGAGTGGCCAGGTGTGTAGATTTGGTGAGCTAAAGGGTGTGGCCAGGTGTGTAGTTTTGGAGAGTTAAGGGGAGTGGCCAGGTGAGTAAATTTGGTGAGCTAATGGGCGTGGCCAGGTGTGTAGATTTGGAGGGTTAAGGGGAGTGGCCAGGTGTGTAGATTTGGTGAGCTAAGGGGTGTGGCCAGGTGTGTAGATTTGGTGAGCTAAGGGGTGTGGCCAGATGTATGGCTAAATGAGATTAAGCGACGGGACAAAGTATCTATACAGCTCTAATGATTACTGTCTATAGATGAATAAATGATAAAATTAAAATGACATAATGACATTTAACAAAATGGCATTTAAGTACAGTTCCATGTCCATAGACACTTCTGAGACTTTCCTACATGTTGGGTTTTCTGGGACTCGTATACCAACTCAATCTATGTCAAATTTATGTCAAGAAATATATGTCATATATAGTTCTAATAAATGTTGTATCTGGCTGAAGGTCATTGTACAACTAAATCACGCTTTATAACCGTCATATTTCCAGAGAGTAACTAAAGTAACTAAATTCTCTTTATATTTAATCCCTTCAGTGTGGTTTGAGAGTTTTTGCTTTTATTGTTCCTGTTGCTTGAAATAGTGTTGTTTTTAGTGACTATGAGTGTGAACAGGAACTCAAACACTGTTATTATGTGGTGATTAACCATCAGTTCTGCCTCAACAGCTCCGGCAACAAAAATACTCATTTACAAAGAACCGCTTTTAACTCTGAAACCTCAGACACAGACAATAGCAGAGGAGAAGAGAAATAAAAAACAAAGAACCTCTTCATCTTCGTTACTGAGTGTAAACCGAGTGTGTTTGTAGACTTAATGCTGTGTTTCAGTGGCTAATGAACAACAGATGGGCATCGAGTTTGTCACTCACCACCATCTGTGGGAAATGTCTTATAATCCAACAGAAAAGGTTACTAGAACTTTCAGTAAAGGAGCCAACAAATATATAAAACGTTCCTGCAACATTTAAAAAACATCTGCTGCAATAAAGCTTAGCTTCTATGATGTTAGTAGAACGTTGCTCACCGAAACATTACATGAATGTTGGACAAAAATGTTTTCAAAACAACTAGATATCGTAGCAGATGTCAATGTTCCTTAAAGAATTGTAACATTCTGAAAATGTTAGCTCAAATTTACTCAAGATCACTTTGGCTAGTTAAACTTCATTTAAAAGCTTTAAAGTTAAATGCTTGGCATGTTTGGCTCACACCTCCAGGGTTGGGAGTTTGAGTCCTGCCTCTGCACTGTTTTGGAGTTCACATGTTCTCCCCGTGCATCAGGGGTTTCCTCCGGTTCTTTGGTTTCCTCCCCAGTTCAAAGACATGCCATATAGGCTGATTGGTCTGTCTAAATGGTCTGTAGTGTGTAAAGACGTGTTATTGCACGCTTTGATGGGTCAGCACCTGTGGGGTTGCGAGGGTGGGGCTTCTGAGTCTTACTGAATTCAGTCTCTTGTACTGTCAAAAGCCCCTGGTTTTTTTGAAGACTGAACTCACACCACAAATAAAGTACAAGACTTACCAGTACTGTCTGTTAGCACTTATTTTATTCCGCTATATGCACTTTTAAAACTTATTTGTCGAGCTGTTAAACAGAACAGAACCTCTTCTGGTCAGCAGGTGGCACTGTTGTTAGTATATGTCCATTGGACAGTCGTCATTCATTCATTCATTCACCCAGGTTCCCTGTGACCTTGTTTAAAATAAACACTATAGAGAATGGACTGATGGACAGTCAACAGCTTGCAATATCAGGTGTAACAAATAAAAAATAGAACATTTATAAAAATGTTTTAAAAACCTTCCTGCTTTAACTGCTTCGCTGCTTAAAATTAAAAACTAATGCTCTGTCTTTACTGTGTAAAAACTCATTACATTAATGTTCCTAGAAACATTACACTTTTACACATTACACATACACTTGATATTAAATGGTTGATTCTTCAGTGAAGATCGAACACTCGACAGAACTTTTCTGTTCAATTTTATAAATTTAAACTGGAACGTTTTATTAACAAACATATTGTACGTTCTACAGCGACTCTGACAGAATAAACTTGATAAAAATGAATAAATGATTTGTGACTTCTGTTGTGGTTTTGTGAAGGAACTTTCACTGAAAAAGTGGGTATAATAAACTTCTGTAAAAAGTTCCTGAAATATTATAAAAATATTTGCTCCAGTAAGATTTAGCTTTAGGAGATTTCTCACATTCCCAGTTATATAAAAATGTTTTTCCTCACCACTGTCACCTCTGGTTCGCTCATTAGGGACACATTTAAATTTAAAGTGTTATTTATATCCTGAATTGATTGATACAGAAACCTCACTGAACAGGAAACACAGAAGCCTCTGGTGTAGGGTTGTATATTTAATAGTAACTTTATACCATAAATACTATGACCTTTTTTTCTATTCAATGATTACACTCTTAATAATAATTAAATTATAAAACTGGAAAATGTAGATTAAGTATTGTATGATTATGTATGTATTAAGTATTGTATGATTATGTATGAAGTATTGTATTGTGTATTGTTTATTGTTTGTGTGTGTGTGTGTGTGTGTTCAGAAAACCAGAAACCTACATTTTTTTACAATGTGTGTATTTGCACATAAACATTTAAAAGAAAAACTTCTTACAGAAAACACAAATTTTAGACATGAGATGAATCGTGTGCTGATACACAAACGCTGTTGTTAAAGGTTAGCGTTTTTCAGTCACGTGTCACGGGAACAACAGAAACGTCTGTGATTCAACACTGAACTGATTATCAGCAGCCTCAAAGCAAAAACCTCTACAGGAAATTATTCTTCCTGGTTTACTTTTTTTTCTTGCTGTACTCCTTCCTCCCTTTCCCAGTGAAGCAACGCACTCTGTGGATCTTCTCCAGCTGCTTCTTGATGGTCTCTGTGATGTCAACATGGTCCGGAATGTGGACATAGCGGACATTACGGCCAGTCACGAACATGTCGGCCATCTCCGAAATGTTCCCATGTCTGTCCCGGTACAGAACGTCCTCCAGACGGACGTTCATGAAGGCGTCCACGTTGAGGACACGTCCCCGAGCCTTGCTCTCATCTCTCAGCTCCACAGTGGTCACCTGACCCTGAAGACCCTGCAGTAGCACCACCAGGCTGTTCTCAGAGATGGTTCGCTCTGCGATCGACTGAGTCGCCATCAGTTACCTGCTACAGGACCAGAATCACTCGATCACACAGGCAGCAGTTTATAATTAGAGTTCTACTTAATGGTATTGTAATAAAAAAAAAAAATATATATATATATAGAGGAAAAAAACAAAAGTTTGCACCTTCTGGTTACTGATGGTTTTTATTTATTTTATTACATATATACGTACGTGTGTGTGTATATATATATATATATATGGTTTTTATTTATTTTTATTACACACACACACACATATATATATATATATATATATATATATGTGTGTGTGTGTGTAATAAAAATAAATAAAAACCATCAGTAACCAGAAGGTGCAAACTTTTGCTGTTTTTTTCCTTGCTACAGTTAATAACATCTTAACATTTACATACATTTTGTTACGTCATAAAACAGTCAAATCCGTCTTATTACTTTAAATGTTAATGATTCTTTATGAGGGAACAATATATAAGGCTTATACAGCTAACTGCTTCACGCTAACAAGCAGCACAAGCTTATTGCTAAGAGATTAGCAACATCATGGTCTTATTCACCATCATGTTCTGCAACCAAATCGTCTTTTCTCGCTACAGAAGCGCACTACGTCCAGGCCTAATGTCACGGTACGATGCACCCTACCTAGTGCACTATATATAGGATTGGGACGCGTCCCTGATGCACGCGGGATTTTTCCACCAAAAATTCGACAGTGAAGAAATATTTAACAAACAAACCGTAACTCTATTATAATCCACACAATAGGCTTATACTAAATATTAACAAATACAAAATGCATTTAATGGCTGTTGCTTGATCTTTACCTGATTTTAAACCGCTGTAACATTTTTCACAACAAATCCGTAGCTCTGCCTCCAACTTCCGTGTCGTAGTGACGTCATTTATTCATGAAGCTCATTATCTCCCTCTAGCGGGAGAAAACCAGCAATTTATTTGCTTTTAATAGCTTAATTTAATATAAATACCTTATAGAAATAATACAAGTGTTCAATATATTATTGAACATTTTACTAATAAATAAATAAGTTTCCTTGTTTACTTATTTCTGGCTATTAAACCCGATTCATCATAACAACAACTCTGATTATAAAATTAGGAGATGCATTTTATAGACTAGCTTAATTTAAATCTTTAATAGCAACATACATATAAATGGTAGAAGTGTAACAAAGGGAAAGGTTTGGAATCGGATCTAAAGTTGACAATGTATTTATGCTGGAAATGTTTACATTAAAAGAGACTTGATACTTTATTATATTTGCTTGATACTTTATTATATTTATTATATTTTTGGGTGAAAACTACGGTATTATGTATGTCATATCTGTAGTGTAATTGAAAAAAAAGCATATTAATCTAAATTTAAAGCATATTAATCTATAAGGATGTTTTCACACTTGCATACTCTTTAAAAGACCCCTTGAAGTGGACCAAGGGATCTACATCCAAGGGGATTTACGGCCAAGTTAACTAAAGGTTAAGCTCAGTGTGAAAAGCCTTAAAGATTCAACAATGAAAGTGTGATAATGCATCATCTCTACCTATAAGAAGAAATCAATCTGAACAGAAACATCACACTTCACGTGTGAGATTTATTATTATTTTTTTAAATAAATGACTCAGTTATTGTCACAGATGGTTTTATTTAATACACGTTACTCAAGATTAGAAATGCCTTTAACATTGCACATAATCGCATTCATCAGAATAGAAGATCACACGTGAAATGGATGTGTTGATTGTGTAAGATAGTCTTTGGGCTTCAGAGTTCGTCCATCATGGCCAGAAGATCTTCTCCTTTGTCGCTGGGTCTCTGAACTTCGTCTTGGTTGGTGAACTCGGCGGCGATACGGGTCAACTCGGTGTCTGCCTGAGGGGGAACACACACAATCACTGCATGAGAAGATAAGTGAAGAGAAAAGAAGAGAAGAGAAAAGAAAAGATGAGAAGAATAGAGAAGAGAAGAGAAGAGAAGAGAGAGAGAGAGAGAGAGAGAGAGAGAGAGAGAGAGAGAGAGAGAAGAGAAGTGAAGTGAAGTGAAGAGAAGAGAAGAGAAGACCACAGGATCTTTAGGGTCTGAAGGTTTCATAAACTCCACACATTAACGCTGTTCAGAGATCAGAAAGTCTGAGTTGAGTGTGTTTGGAGTAATTTGCCCTGTTTTGGGTTTCAGGTGATGGAACAGTCTTAGCTCAAGGCGAAGGAGGTCCAGGAGCCTGCACTAAATATACATCCTCCACCCATTCAGGATGAAGAATTACAAACACACACAGTGAATATGCAAATGTGAGACGTGGCCTCGGGGCTATGACTCACCTTCACCGCCTGGATGTTCACCACAGCGAACGCCTTGTCCGCCTCCGATAACCTTCCTCTGTAGAGAAACACTCAACTCTAATCAATCAATCAATCAATAACATGTGTAGTATGGAAAACCTTAAATTTTTTTATAAATAAATTAATAGAATTAATAACAAAGACTAAAGCTTGTTTGAATGGAAGAGAAGTATTGTTGTTAAATAGAATAAATCCTTTGTACTCCATGGTTATGACACGTGACAAGATCCACGCTTCAAGACTGGCTATTAAGTAAATGAACACAGATGAAAAGCATCTAAAGCAGACCATATTGTTTCTACACAACACACCTCAGGAACTTACTCAAGCATAAACTAAAAATCTCTGGTCTTAAAGCTCAGAGCTGATGTGCACTCACGTGCTGTCTTCTTCCTGGTCTGAAGGAAATAAATTGACTCTCATCCCTCCATCAGCAGCGACTGAATCCCAAACTTCTATCTGACCCATCAGCTTGGCTAAAAGGTTCAGCTCTACTTTAGCCAAAGGGTTAGGATCATCAGTGACCTGCTCAACACACACACACACACACACACACACACACACACACACACACACACACACACACACACACACACACACACACACACCTGATATGTTCAGAAACTTTTCTATAAAATAAAATAAAGCTGTTGTTTCTGGAAGGCGTACTTCACCTGCTCGCTTTTACAGGTGTGTGTTGAGCTTTGTGAGGTGTGTGTGTCCTCAGCTGAGCTCACACCGTACCTGCGTGAGTAAATGGTTCACACAAACTCAAGACTCATGACAAGAATTGATTCAAGAACATTCTAGAAAGTTTAGGTTTGCTGGTGGTTTGGATATAATGTTGTCAGGATGGTTGAATGCGCCTCTGTGTGGTGTTATATACATGTTAGTGCCCAGAAGTGTCACTCGGTCTCCAGACAAGTCGAATGAAGGTTCTCTCATGGGGCCGGTGTAACTTCCTCCGCTCACAAACTCACGCCTCCCCACCACCCTACCTCGGCTGTTAAAATACCTAAGGAAGAAAGAAAGACAGGAGAGATGGAGGCCGGGAGGAAGGACGGAAGACTAGATTGATATCTGGATATATCACGGTTATATCGGCTTCTCTAAATCTGATTGGTCAAGCTGCGTTTCAAGTGTATTTATACTTTGTATAAGAGATTCTTCACTGTGTGTCTCTCCGAATCTCCTGTGTAAAATTACGCTTCCACAACTTTAGTGAACAAACCAGTGGGATGATTTAACACCATATCGGCTCTGTGGTTGGACTGGATTTTGCCTCGTTATAAACGTTCTAGAAAATTCTGCATTTGTAGAAAATGATTTCAATAAATCTGTCTGGATACTAAAGCACAGGATACCTGATTAATCCTGGAACTTCATTTCCGTGAGGCACAGGCCCCGATGTCGGCATCACAAAACTCCCGTCTGCGTTCTGGAGGTTCTCCTTCATGTAAATCGACACCTGGAAGAAGGAATATTGCAGCTGTGTGATAAATTCACTTCATATGTTGCTTAGGATCCAGTCATTTCAACCCAGTGTAGACGTTCTGGCAACGACAGAGCTCTGTCTGTCCAAATCGACCCTGAGTGAGATTCTGTGAGTGCAAAAGTTTGCACACCCTCTAAGACAATGCGGTTGTGTTTTGCTTCATGGATATTCTGTTAATCACCACAGAAATAACTAACAAGTTTAAACAGTGAGCTCTTGACCATTTTCTAATGTTTTAAATAATTTCTATATAACAAACCTCACCCTGATGTGCACGTCCTGAAAGAAAGCGAGGAGGGTCTGTCGCATGAGCTGAAACTCACCGTCTGATAAAGAAGTAAACATCTGAAACAAAATGACAAAACATCCTGCAGCAAATTTAATTACCAGTTCTACGGTTAGCTTGATAACTTAAATCGAGAAGTAATAAAGACACAGGTCGGACTGTTTAATAAAAACAAAACAGAAAGAGATTCATTCTCTTTTTTTCTCATCACACTGATTGCATTTCAATGTAACAAGTGTGCAACATAGTGATGAAATCAGTTTGAACTCCGGTTCAGCTTCAGACTGAAGGTTGTTCTGCTTCACACCTCAGTGTGTTCACAATTAGAACAAACTAACAGAAAACGTGACACCATCCTGAAAGAGAAGTGTAGTGTTCTAACGGTCATACCTCTACGATGAGACGCTGTGCCTCGTTGATGAGGTTAATAAGGCGGGGATTGTCTTTAACCAGCTCACGAACCCCGTCCATGTGGTTGAAGGAGATGAGCAGTATGTCTCGAGGTCGAGGACAAAGAGCAATCTGGTACTTAAACGCCATCGTCATCAGGTCATACAGCTGCAGCCGAGCAGCATGGACATGGATTTATATAATATGTGTAGATATTAGACTCTGAACACACTGTGCACACTGTGATTTAATGTCTATCTGTTTAATCCAGTTTAATGTCAGATGTGTTAATACACGTTAAATGATATGAGATGAATGATTACAAACAAAACATATGAGCTAAATTATGTGAATCGAATGAAACAAATGAAATACTTATCCAAATGATATTAACCAAATTATGTCATTAATGATATGAGCCAAATGAAATGAAAGTAATGATATAATCCACATGATACATGATATGAGCCAAATGATGTCAGCCAAATGATATAAAAAAATAATAAACTGCATAAGGCTGAAAATAAAGTTATTAAACAGGTTAGCCCTAGAAATATGCCAATATGGTTGTGAATTTATATATATATATATAATATATATATCAGAATACATCAGAAGTCTGTATTTCTGAAAAAAATTACCACAAAAAAAGGAATGTGATTATTTCAGGATTGTTTTTATTCCTGTGCATCGTGCCTTGTCATACACTGAACCCTCCCGATCCACACTCCCTGTGCACACTACTTAGTCCCTTTCACTCTCCTCCTCCCTACCCTGTCCATGCTGGTGGAGTTGAGCCTCATGATGGAGGTATGAGCCAGGCGTGTTAGCAGGTAGCGCAGAGCTTGGTGTGAGTATGTGTCCTGTGGCTGCATCAACTCCTCCATAAATGATTTACTGAACATCTTACCCACTATATCATACATCACTGCAGACCAAGAAGGAGAAAAGAAACACCAAGCTGACAGAATCAGATCATCAGTACAACACACCAAACATCCAATTGTCATAGTAGTTTAGCATATACACTCGAGACTATCAGTAACTCAGTGCACTTCAAAATAGCGAGGGAAACAACATCAGCTAAAAGAATTAGCCTCTAGATATTAATGTAGAACAGAGGGAAAATATATTAGGTATTAAATCATTCTCAACACCAGCAGCTCTAACAATAGTGAGCTTGTTCTAATACAATATATATATAGCAAATATATATATATATATATATATATATATATATATATATATATATATATATATATATATATATATATATATATATACACGTATATATATATATACACGTATATATATATACGTATATATTATAGCAAAAGCTTCTCTGGTCAGATTTAAGGAGGTCTGGAACTGAATGGAGGGATGATGAGATAGGCCAGTTTACCTCGTTTTCTGTCAGCCTCAGACCAACCTGCAAACAATTTTTTTTACATATAAATTTGTGATTTCACCATCCAGTGGAGTCAATATACATTAACTGTAATACCACAACAGCTTTCATACAGTTTAAACGAAGGCCAGAAAATGGGTGAGGAGGTGTTTTCTTTGGTTTCATATTTGGAAATATATTCAGTGCAGCATTTCATTCACTTTAGCTTTAACAGACTAGGTTAGCTTTCACTCACTGTGTGAGCTTTCACTCAATGGGTGAGCTTTAACAGACTAGGTTAACTTTCACTCACTGGGTTAGCTTTTACAGGCTAGGTTAGCTTTCACTCACTGGGTTAGCTTTAACAGGCTAGGTTTTCTACCAAATAGACAAATCTTTAATTTTTAAGAAAAAATAACACAACAGTAACACAACAATAAGCTAATTAAGGAATCTGAAGATTTACCGAAGTTAAAAGGAAGCTGGAGACTCAATTAGTAGTTGGTAAAGACAATCTACCAGCTCAACCACTGTCACTGTCTTTAGCAGATCAAGAATAAGATGATTTTTCCAGAAAGGAGGCTAACTTTAGCTAGCGACATGTCAATCCATGTGCTGGATTTGCAGCGTTAATTCTGGGATTCGTGAGGGTGGGATTTACAAACTTAAAACTTACACTGTCACGTCACTTGTATTTATTGTAGTTTGTCATTTGTGGTTGTTTTTAGTTTAATAAAACGTGTAGTAATTAAATTATGAAATGATGAAATGAACAGTCTACTGATCGCTGTATACAGTTTAGACACACGCCTTTGGTTCAAAACCTATTTATGTTGGATTGTCATGTCGCTCCAGTCGGTAGTAGCTGTTAGGGCTGATCACCCCAGACACTAACCACCTCTGCGGCTTTATTTATTCATTTTGTTGTGTCTATATACGCATTTAGTCAGGTCGTATATATGACATCAGTAAACCGGATGATGTTTTCTTTGGATTTTTGTTAATATTAGCTTTTAAGTTCTTTATTTGCTAATTGGTATCAAGAATGGGATCACCATTGGTACATTGTTCCTTTTTAATATTTTTATTATAAAGTGTCACGTATTAGGGGCTGTGTCTGCTTTTGGTTTCAGTGACGTTAATATTTAGTAATATTCATAATTACAAACGTTCTCAATCATCCTGCGCACATTTCCTGGAAGTGAACACACCAAAGATAAAGACTTTAACTCTACAATCTGGTTTTATTATTCCTGGAGAATTCCCAAGCTTTTTACTTTTTTTTAAAGACGTAGTTAAACTAATATTATTCATTATAACTAAATAAATGAGTATTTAACTGTGAAAAAAGAGAAAATATAAGGTTTTTCATGACGGAAGGAAAATAGGGAGGAACCATTCCATCTGACTGCGGGGGGGGGTTTCTCTAAAACACTAGTGAGAGGGGATTTTTTTGGGAAACTAACACTAATTACCTTTCTGTATTTTATCATCAGTTTCATTCTGAGGTCGGAGTCTCTGGTCCAAAATATAAAGCATTTCTCCACCCATATTTATAATAAGTAAAGGCAGAGTCCTCAAAGACATAGCGGATCAAATGTCATTACACTCCGCGACCAGCAGAGGGCGCGTCTGCTACTTGCGCCGTTATAGTTCTTCTTTCACCGCATTGAAGCTGCAACCATCCAAGTATAAAGTGATATTACTGACATCTAGCGGACTGGTTGCGCTACTACAAAAGTTTAAAATGGCAATCAGTCTTATTGATCACTATTATTTTTAACAAAATTTCAGAATTTCTTTATTACTAGAAAAATGGTGCATTTCAAGAAATAGACAAATTTTTTATTTTTATTTCAAGAAATCATGCTATTAAAGAGATGTGTCTCATTATGATGAGAAAAAAATGTCGATATTACTGTAAACTGCCTCTCTCTTTTTCACCCTTCCGAGGCACCCAGAAATTGTAGCAACTCCGATTGTCTTCCATGTCATGAATATTCTGGCCTCCACTGAGATGAGGCCGACTCTGTGAGGATCCTGAGACATCTAGAGATGTTCCAGCTCCAGTTAGACTCTGCGATAATAAAGAGGAGACTCCAAGTCCATGTGGTTTTTGAGGACAACAATCTCCTCATCAATACAACATTTGTCAGACTGTATATTTATAATCACAACCTCCAGTGTCACCCATATGAGGATGAGGTTCACCATTGAGTTTGGTTCCTCTCAAGATTTCTTCCTTAACCATTCAAGGGAGTTTTTCCTCCCCACTGCTGCCTGAGCCACCTCAGATTTCCTCAATGGGGATAAATACATACACATTTAAATATATCTAATATTAATCTTGAATTTTTGTATTATATTAATCTTTATATTATTTTTTATAATAACCTTTTGTTCTATGTTTATGTTCTGTAAAGCTGCTTTGGGACAATGTCAGTTGTAAAAAGTGCTATACAAATAAACTTGAATTTGAATTTACATCTCTGGCATTTGATCACAGTAATCAGAATGTTTGTTTCTGCTTGTCTGTTTGTATGCATTTGCATATTTGCATCACATAGCGTGAGAAAGGAGTTATTCTAATCATTATAGGATTATGACTGACTTTATGTGACACACCTTTTTAGCTAAAGATTCTTAAGTATTTCATTTGCTTGCTTATAATCGAATTATTTTTTTCCCCCTTCCGAACATGGAAAATCTTTCCATTCAATTTTTTTTCCATTATGTCAATCCAGATTTGATCCTGTTCATCTCAGTGTAACCCTGATTACTGCCACAACACCTGAACATTTTGCTTCACTTTCAGGTATTACAATGAAAGTAACACGCCTGTAGTTCAGACTTCTTGTGAGAACGACCTGGATGTTATTCTGAGGAATTAATCGACTTCTCACAGCATCAGCTCCAAAACATACCGATGACTAAAAATGACCTAAAATGATCAACATACCAATGACTTTATTCTCTTATTTAAGCTGGAGCTGATATCATCGACACAACTAATCTGGTCTTAAACCAGACGAGTCAGACGAGTGTCTAGCAGACACAATTTATTTAAATTGTGCTCAGAGGGAAGGAACACTACACTGTTTTTCAACCAGAAATCATTTTCCTGTCTGTGTTTAAAACAAACCTGGAATAAGAGGAAGATTAGTTTAGCTTAAGATAGAAGCCCTGAGGTTTTACACAGTTTTAAACTCCAACCCTATAATTATCTATTTCATAGAAATACAGGATCACAGTGTAGCCTTCTCCAATGACTGCAGGGCAAAACCTCTGACTATATGCAAATTAAGAACATTCCAAGGTAGTCTTACAACACACACACACACACACACACACACACACACACACACACACACACACACACACACACACACACACACACACACAAACACGCACACTTGCAACACAACATACAAAACTAAAATTAAAATAAAATGACAAGGAAATATTATATATAACTAACTCACTTACTTCATACCGTATGATTCAGATGTTGCTGTCAGTGTCCAGGTCTGTTAAAAAGTCCCTCCAGGACTTCATGGTTATTCGATGGCAGAAATTAACACAATAAAAATATCACAAAGCACCATGTGTGTTTATTTTCTGCTGTTTGTGTATCAGTGTTGCTCCTCTTCGGATGCATATTTAACTTTACATTTTACAAAATATAGTTTTAGTATTTTTTAACTGAGACTCTTGAGTGCAAAAGTTTGTGCCCCCAGTCCAAATAATGCAACAAGACTAAATAAAATGTTACATGATACTGTCAACATGTAAATAAAATGAGACAATAAATAGTAATGAAAAAAAAGATACAATTGCAAAAAAGTCATTATTACTCTAAACTATTGATTTGATATCTTCAAATAATGAGTATTTATCTTGAAATAATAATAAAAAATACTTTTACAATAGTTCAAATGTGGTCGTAATAAGATAAACAACAAGATATTGTTAAAATATCTTCAAAAAGCATGTTATGTGACGGTCAGGGGAGCACATACATGGTTTATATATTATAGTTATATTACATATATAAACTTATAGTTTTAGGGTGGCTGAGATTACAGACAGGGGGATGAAGCCACCCTAAAAAAAGTGTAGAACAGCCCTTGTATGTGTATATATATATACACATACATATATATATATATATATACACGATACGCGTGACCTGCGCTTGTGCTTTCGGAGAAACGCAGCGCAAACTGGTGTCTGCCTTGGGCACAATTTAACAGACAAATCAGCCCGCTGTAGAGGCAGCACAAGTGTGTCTACATGTACACTCCTCCTGTACACGACACACCACAGGGCGGAACCGTGCAGGGTTTAAGAGTGAGGATTGGATCAGGGCCGCGCTCTGGAGCGACATGGAGACAATGCGGCGTTACGCAGCTGAAGCTGAAGTTTCCTTCAAATAATTTGTGTTAAAAGTTACTCATTGACCAGAAATGTGAACGGATAGACAGCGAACGCGCAGTGAGAACGGGATACTGAGGATTTCGACTCGGTAAGACAACACCTGGAACGTTTCTTCACTTTCGGTAAGGATTGATTGAACAGGTTAATCCAGTTCAAACTCCACTACAGGAAATATTATATGTGCATTTTCAGGAATTAGCGGAACATGCTGTACCTGTACTGATGTACCTTTAAAGCTTTAATAAGGTGTATTTAGTTTAAAAGTAAGTCACTGGTCTTTAAGATCAAATGATATACTTTATACACACTTTAAGACCAACGTAAATCAATGTAGTCTGTTTAGTCAAGTCGGTTTTGCTTAAACTGAAACTATTTGTGTTCAAAGAATCCGTATATCCACCACCATTCTTAATCCTGCTTGTTCAGCAAATCAGATTTTTTTTTAAAATAAACAAATAAAATCCAATTATTAATATCCTTGTTCTGATATCTAATGAAAGCATTAAGACTACACCTGTAAAGGTTGTTTCCGTGATGCTGATCCCCAAACAAAAAACAAAACAAAACAAAAAAACAGTCCAGTTTAAACAATTGTGTGTAAATTGACTAAACTGTACTCTTCCTGGTCACTTTGTTAGTATCGCCAAGGGTACATCTTAAATAACTGGAAATGTAAATTTGTATATTAAACTTTACAGTTAAATCCCTGATCCTTAAGCTTTAATTTGGTACAAACCAGGACAACAACAAAAATGCTTTAGAATGAGAAAGAAATAACTATATTTTGGTGAGAATGATTAAGAGCTTTTTACATTAAGGGGCTGATGAGTAGCTCCTAAAGGTGCAGACTGATGAAATCGGCTACCCATGACCGAACCGTCTCATCAATTACAACTATCAATAGTGTTGTCCTCAGTAGGGAAAGCCGGTCTCCACACTGTCCCTAACAATCTCAAGAGAGAAAAGCTGGTGAGGGAAAAACAGGAACTAACTTCCAGATGTTTCACCACATTATTTGACTATTAATGACTGAAAAGTACACAGAGACATTTTTAAATAAATAAATCAATGTAGTACTTCAGGACGTGCTGAATATTCTAGCTCAGATCTCTCAGACATTAGAGCAAAGAGATCAGATTAAGCATCTGAATAATTTTTTTTATACATACATTTTAGCACAACCGATTTTGACTTATGCAATTCAGTTACGTTGAAAAAGTCTGTCTTGGATTAGTTTTGGGTTTTGGTTGATACTCAGAAGTCTGATGACGTTTTTGAAACAAAAAAAAACAAAAACTGGGAAGTTCCACAGAAAATTTGTCTACTTGGTCTTTCAGTGTGACTTTCACTTCATAAAAATTTGTTTCGTCACTTTTATTTCGGTCACTTCAGGAGAACAGAGCTGCTGATGGACGTAGATCTTTTTACTTTCTCTTCAAAGCACATTTACAAACTATTTAAAAACTGGAACAGCAAAAACATCCACCACCCAAATCTGCTACTTTGGATAACAATGAAGTGGGTGAAGGTTAAAAAGAAGGTTTAAAAAAATTACTGATGATTATATTCACCTTTAGAAAACAATGTCCCAAATTAGAATGTCCCCAGGCAATAAGAACAGGTTTCAATTCCCTGAAAGTCAAATCTCTCTCAGCATGTGTGTTTTTCTTCTTTCCAGACAGAAGACCTGTTTTGAGTATGAGTATAGGTGCGAGTCTCTCACCTACTGCCTTTCCTCCAGTTTTGGATACATACCTTTGGCCTGACTACTGCAGCACTGTGTGTGTGTCCTCCTTTATTCAAGCAGACACATGCACATGGGTTAGAATGGAGCAAAATCAGCCTGAGGATCAAGCAGACCTGAGCGCGGAGTTTCAGCCTCAGCTGGATCTGTTTAGAAAGTTGGGCTTCACCGACACTCAGGTCCGAGCTGTGCTACTCAAGCTGGGCTTCGACACTGACACCAACCGGATTCTGGGAGAGCTGATCCAGGTGAGAGCGGCGGAGACAGATGGCTCCATCAATCCACCAGTGCCGGTTCCACATGGTGAAAGCCAGAGGAAAAGTCACAGTGTTCCATCTCAACCTGCTGAACAAGAGGACGGAGCTCAGGATGAAGATTCCCTCAAGCCTATCGTGATAGATGGCAGCAATGTAGCTATGAGGTGAGTCAATAATACATGGTCATAGACAAAGGCAGCTAATACGGAAGAATCAAAATAATCTACATTTAAAAAAGTTGCTTACTATTAATTTACTCTTTCATCCATAAAGGAGCCCCAGATATTCTGTAAATAACACTTAGCCTTTAATTACTGACAAGCCTAACAAAAACAACTATAAATAATGACTATCATTACAATATCAACCATGGTGGGTGCATGGTGACTTTGCGGTTAGCACGTTCGCCTCACACCTCCAGGATTGGGGGTTCGATTCCCACCTCCGCCATGTGTGGGTGGAGTTTGCATGTTCTCCCCGTGCCGCGGGGGTTTCCTCCGGGTACTCTGGTTTCCTCCCCCAGTCCAAAGACATGCATGGTTGGTTGATTGGCATCTCTGGATAATTGTCCGTAGTGTGTGAGTGTGTGTGTGAATGAGAGTGTGTGTGTGCCCTGCGATGCGATCCTGCCTTGATGCCCGATGACACCTGAGATAGGTTTTCTAAGAGGTAGAAAACGAATGAATGAATGAATAAATGAATGAATGAATGGTTTAGTAATGGTTGAAAACATGTCATGCACTTACAGAGCTTGAATGGTGCTGAGAGTGTGTGTGTGCCCTGTGATGCGTTGGCACTCCGTCCAGGGTGTATCCTGCCTTGATCCCCGATGACGCCTGAGATAGGCACAGGCTCCCCGTGACCTGAGTAGTTCTGAATGAATGAATGAATAGTGACTAGCATTACAATATCAACTACTGTATAAATCCCTACTAGTATTACAAATAAACTATAAATAATGACTAGCATTAAAACAGCAACTATAAATAATGACTAGCATTAAATCAGCAACTATAAATAATGACTAGCATTACAATATCACTGTAAGTAATGACTAGCATTACAATATCAACTAGAAGTAATGAGTAGCATTACAATATCGACTAGTATCACCTTTGTACAAATGTAATAACAGCTGTCAATACAGTAATATATACCATCAACAACTATAAACAATTTTAAGTCCTACAGTACCAACAGTTAGAAACAGTAACTATTGATACGATATCAGGGGCTAAATATAATGATTAGCATTAAGATTTCAAGGACCATAATTATAACAAGTGTTACAGAAATACAGTTCAGTAACTGATATTTGATATCAGTGACTGTAAACAACAGCTAGCACTGCAGTATCAGTCATTGTAAATAAATACTGTAAACGATGACTAGGCTTATAGTATCAAGTATTATAAACAGTAACTAGTAATACAATATCAATATTTAAGTATAAACAATGAGTCAGTACAGTAGGAACGATTAGCAGTACATTACAGCTATAAGCTGTGACTAGCAAGGTTTTGTTGTCTATCAGCAGGAATCAGCTATGCAATAATCATGATGCAATATCAAATACCATAAAAAATACTTCTAAGAAGTTTCCAAGAATCTTGAGCATTCACCAGAATTGGCTTGTATAAATGTTCTGGAGAACATTTTGTACTTTCAAGTTGAGCTTTACATGAACTTGATTCAACACATTCGAGTTGGAATTAAAGTAATGCCAACAATCCTTCGTGGAGTATGAACCTGTAAAAGGTGTGACATTCCCACACAATTTATGGCTAACATTATATTTGACATCTGAATGATCATTTTCTTGTTTAACATATTGATATAATCAAAATAATATAAGTGTAGTATGTTACTTTAACAGCTTATAGAATAGCAGTTGTCCCAGCACACTTGCTAAGTGTGATTTGTTTGGATGTTAATAAATTAATGAATAGTATCATGATGATTCTTCTTTTGGCTGCTCCATGTTTGGGGTCACCATAACTGATCATGTGGTCCACATATTAGATTTGGCACAGGTTTTATGCCGTATGCCCTTCCAGACACAACCTTCCCATTTAATCCGGGCTTGGGACCGGCACTGAGAGTTAACTCTTCAGTGGCTGGGTTAGCTCCCTGTCTGGGAATCGAACAGGACCGCAAGAACACGGGATCCTGCCACTGGACCACCGGGAGAATATAAAAATATCGTATTTAATCGTTTTTTGGAAATGGATCAAGTGATTAAGGCTCTGGGTTGTTGATTGGAGGATTAGGGTTCAAGCCACAGCACAACCAAGCTGCCACTGTTGGGTCCCTGAGAAAGGCTCTTTACCCTCTCTGCTCCAGTGGTGTTGTATTATGGCTCATACTTTGCGCTGACCCCAACCTCCAAAGTTGGGATATGTGACAAAAGAGTTTCACTGTGTTGTAGATGTAACAAAAATAAAGGCCTCTATTCTATTACAGTAATCCCTCGTTTATCGAGGTTAATGGGGACCGGAACCCCTCGCGATAGGTGAAAATCTGCGAAGTAGAATTGGCCCTAAGTTTGACCTTTTCACTGATGGGCATCATTTTCCTCTTCCTCTTCAGCTCTCTAGAGTAATCTTTCGCAGGGGAACGGCACTTAGGAGGCATCGTAAGGGCTTAAGGAAAAATTAATTTTGAACACAATAGGCGAGACATAGTTGACAGCGTGAACGAGAGTGGTGAGATACAACAAGGGAAAAAGCTGGGAGAGGATGCGATGATGCGCAGCCAATCAGCTCAGATCTCGCCCCGGGAACCAATCGTGTTCCTTGTCTGAGTGCCCGTGGGTATGTACAAAGCCTCTGAGAGAGTTTCTCTCTTTGTCTGGCATCCTGGGAAACCGTTTTTATTTTTATTTTTCGATGAATCTTTTTGAAAAATCAGCGATGCACCGAGGCCACGAAACCTGAACCGCGAAACTTGAACCGCGAAGTGGCGAGGGATTACTGTGGAAGGAAAACAAATGATAACCAAAAAGAGCGATACAAACAAAACAAACCAAAGGTTCAGAATTACACAAATGTTAATGTAAAATATTGAAAGTATGAAACAAAAAAAGCCATAAGGTTCTAAATATTCTAGATCAGAGATCCAAACTTTATATTAAAAACATAACTAAGATGTTCTAGTGGAATTGATTAAAAACAACGTTATAAGTTTTCTAGTAGCAAAAGTACAAATTTCTTGATCTAACAGTTGATAACGTCAACAGATAGACTTCATGTTCAAACTAATGAATTTCCTGGTTACACAATCTGCACTCTGACAACATAGTGTACAGTTACAGAAGGGAAATGAGTTATAATCACGCTCTCCGGTATTACTCAGACTCGCTCCGAGTTTCTTACTCTTGTCATCTCGGAGAGTTTTTTCTCACCATCATCACCTCGGGCTTAATCATTACTAATAAATTTCAATTAAACGCATATAATTTATGTCCTGAATTTATATAGCTGCTTTCTGACAAACTCTATTCAAAGAGACATGCAAATATAAATTGACTTGAATTGAATTGAATTAAATTGAAGTGAAAATTTCACCTGACTCCAAAGAGACAAGACCAAACCTTCTTGTCTTTTATATTTCACTGTTTCTTTAACCTTTTTATGTCATGTAGGTACAGATAGAGTGTCGAATCCATTATCTCTGAAATGTCTTTGACTCCATTCTATGCAAATTTTTGAATTATGCAAAACATTTGCTATGTGAATGAAGCAAACTGTTGCTTAAGAAAACACTGTATACATATCGAGCACAAAGACTCCTTTATCTCATGCGTCAATAGATACGGAGATTAAGAGATTTAAAAATTGACTCACGAGCATTCATTGGAACTATTTACCGTGTATCGAATTAATGTCTTTAACATGATTAACATGTCACCGGATAAATGCGAGTCTTAAAGAGAACAAAAAGTCTGAATTTGATACAGAACTTTTATAGTTTTGTTATGTTTAATGCCTCTGATACTCGAAATTAGCTTTGATTTTCAGTTAGAAGCTACAATGTCCGTAAGTGTAAGAAACGGTGATTAAAAAATAAAGTGTGGGATTTGCAGTGAAAGAAAATTAATCAACTTTCTCAGAACCAATCAAACGGTTCGTTTAACAGCGCTGCAGTGTGAGCTTCAGTACTAAGAGCAAAAATTCATGTTCTATATGGTAAATGTACTTTTTTATATTTCATATATTCGATATCGCACATTTAAATGGGCACATTTCATATATTCCATATTGCACATTGCTTTAAATCATCTATTAACATAAACAGATTTATTTCAAATAAAACCTTGCTTTTGTTAAAATTTTATGATTTAAGCACTTATATATTTATTTATTTCTCCCAGGATATCAGAAATGACCTAGTAAATGTGATCACATTTATTTATTTATTTATTTATTTATTTATTTATTTATTTATTTAAAATGAAATTTTAGCAAATAAACTTAAAATTACAATCAAAGCTTTTTCTAAGAACAGAATGTATTTTCCAAGGCGGGTAAAAACAGTTCACTTAAGCCTCGAGGGGAATTGTGCAGACATATCCTATCTTGTTCTCCTGCTATGCAAATATGCCTCCACCCTTTTTATGAGGAGACGATGTATGAGGAGACAAGGCATGCAGCCAGAACTGCCTTGACTGTATAGTAACTGTTTCCCGTTTCTTTCTTTCTTTCTTTCTTTCTTTCTTTCTTTCTTTCTTTCTTTCTTTCTTTCTTTCTTTCTTTCTTTCTTTTTATTTATTTGACATTTGACTTATTTTTGATATTTGATATGATCCATTGACTTTACATGTTAAATCACAAAGCCAGGTGGGTTGAGGAAGAAATGTTAAATAAATCATACAGAATTTTTAAATTTAAAACATTTTTTGTGTCAAAAATGTCAGACATATTGCATCCAATCCCCCTACCACTTTTCACTATGGCTCACTTACGATGAGGTTTAATTTCTGTAACAGCAAATTTATCACTTTATATCTCTATCACTCTATCACGTAATATATAATAAAAAAAATGATGTTAAGTTTTCTATGAAAATGTTTTATTGACACTGTAACGCGGGAGTAGAAATAAAATAAACACCTAAGACAAAGGGTAGAAAATGAGCAGATTTGGTTTGTAAAGCTGTAAGCTTCACTACACAAAATATAATAGTACGGCATAGTTTCAACGTTTTAAACGTTTAGTTTGTATAACATTGCAGAAATATTTTATATTATTCATGTGTGTGGTTTTTTTTAATACTTAACCCTAGAAATGTGACTTGTAGCTGTGCCTTACATCTTAGATCTGAGTCTGCAATTTGTAAATTAATGTAAGTTTTTGAGGTTCTAGGTGTGACAGGTTAAAGTGATGACCTTTACCCCGAAATGCGAGTGTGGATTCTTTTGGTTTGATTTCATGTAAATTGTTTGTGTGTGTGTGTGTGTGTGTGTGTGTGTGTGTGTGTGTGGGTGTGGGTGTGGGTGTGTGTAATTCTCAGGTTTTTCTTAAGAAATTTAGTGCAGCTTATCACTTGAGTACCAAACACCTACTGATGAATTTCTCTATGAAATTTCTGTTCAGTCATGGGAACAAGGAAGTTTTTTCCTGCCTGGGAATCCAGCTGGCTGTGAACTACTTCCTGGATCGAGGTCACAGTGATGTTACTGTGTTTGTGCCGTCATGGAGGCGGGAGCAGCCCAGGCCAGATGTACCGATCACAGGTGAGACAGAATGAATAAGAGACACGTTTCACTTCCTGTTCATCTTTGTGGAAACCACAGTCAGTTCAGTTTGGTTAAATTCATTTGCATTGTCATCAATAAATTTGGTTGAAGCTTTTATGGAAAGTGAGATAAAGTGAAGCACAAAAAGACTCCTTGTGTCTGTCTGTGTCTGTCTGTGTGGAAATCAGAATTAAACATTAGGAAGAATTATTATAGTTGTTAAAGTTGTTAAAACACAGAAGGACCATACTGCAGTGTGTTCTGTGTATAGACAAACACTCAGACACCGATTAGTACATTAGTTATGCGATGAACATTGAAATACGGACCTTGTGATCTCTAAAATCTTTCCAATTTACAATTTAAGTTAAACTTCCCTTCTACAAATCACAATACAGAAGAACAGTGACTTCTCCACAAGTGGGTGGCTCCAGGATGGTGAGGAGGCGGGGCTTAAATCAAATCACTGCCAGTAGCAAATCCATAGCACAAGCTGGACACGTTAACAATGATTTGTTAAAATCTGTGTTGCTATGTTTAGGGGTGAGCGAGTACATCTTGATATTTAGGTTTGCTTACAAACTCAAAGCAAATATAAATATAAATATACAAAGTAATCCAATATTTACCCTCTTCATCTCCCAGGGTGTGGTGATATCTCCAGATTTCCATTTCCACTGTCATTTCCTACTAGTTTCATTCTCCCAGATATTGAATAACTCCATTCCTTAATTAAAATGATATAAAATCATAAATCTCCTCCTGACCAATCAGAATTCAGCATAAGAATTATTTGCAATTCCAGAATCTACATTCATGCACAATTAGTTCTAACAGGAAGTAATTCAATAAACACACAGCATTCTTTTGTGACATACTTGCATGGGCTGTAACACAAGCTCAGTATTTGCACAGGAAGCATTCATGCAGAACTGAACTATCTTGCTGTGTTGATCAGTTATGTAATTTGCATGTTAGTCAAGCGTTTAGAAACATTCCATAACCTGCTCTTCATACGTCACATGCTGCAGTATGTTATTGTTATATGGCAGTTTACTTGAAAGAGTAACCGACACCCATCTTCAATGTCAGCTGGAGAAACAAAAGGATTTGAATGGATTCCTCACGCAAAGTTGATGAGAAACCGGTTTATTTATTATGAGGTTTTTACTTTGAAGAACACTTTCTTATCATGGCAGTACAAATCATGTTTTTATGTTTTTTTTTTATAAAAAAAGAAATTTGCCTAAAAATACCTCAGTGATTTTACACTTACAAAGTATCAAAGAATACACACGCATGAGTCTGAATTCTAATGCAAACGAATAAACCCTCCATTGTACTTGAACAATCTGACCTCACCCTTTTACTCCACTGCTAGAATAATATAACCATTGAAAAGGCGCATTATTAATACAAAAATGATAATTCAGATCTTGCTGATTGAAGTGGTGGGGCTTCAGTCAGTGTTTGAAAAGTCTAGATTTCAGCCTCTTAAATCGGTCAAATTTGCTGTACTGTGTATTGAATTGTAAGTTTTCCCCTCTCATGAACTTTCCCATACTGTATTGTGTTACAAACTGGAAGTGAAATGCAGTCAAATGGAATTTAACACAATAAGGTCAAATGTTTAACACCTGACCCTCACACCCAAATGTGGTTCTTTCCCAAGCTGTTATCACAGGGATGGAAGTTCACACTTAGAAATTCCTCAAAATGTTTTTATTTAAGGTAGCATTAAAGTTTCCTTTTACTGGAACTAAGAAGTCTTTGTCCAGCATGACCATGCCCCTGTACTCAAAGTGAGCTCCATGACATGGTGTGGAGGTGAAGGTTGGAGTGGGAGAACTCAAGTGGCTTTAACTCTGACTCAAAACCACCGAACACCAACTGGAGCCTCCTCACTTGATGTAACTCCTCACTGATTTTCTTGTTTCTACATTAACACAAATCTGCACAGCCGTGCTCCAACATTTAGTAGAAACCTTCCAATAACAGAAAAGTGCAGATTAATATAACATCAAAGGAACAACTTCATATGAACGATCCTGGTTTTTAAATAGGACGTTCAGTACTCAGGTGTATAGAATTGATAGAATCAAAATAAGACCAAAGAGCGATCAAAACAAGCACCGGACTCTTCACATACCACCTAGAAGATGCCTTTTCCCAGGAACCCGTGAATGGTCATACTGTAGAAGCAAAAAGAGACAAAGGGTAATTCTGAAGAAGCTGGAGAGTTCCACAGTTCAGATTGTATAAGATATTTACAGGTTCAGCATAGCCTGGAAAATCCGCAACACTAGAATTTATGGAAGAGACATATACAATCCTATCTGGCATTTTGCCAAAATGCATGATGGAGACTCTTTTTGGTCTAATGAGATTGAAATTCTAGTGTTACATTTGGTGGAAACTCAATACTGCTCATCACCTTGTGAACACCATCTCCACATGATTCATGGTGGTGTAGCATTGTATTGTAGGTATGCTGTTTATCTGACTGGGTAGGAGCTGAGCTAAATACCTATTTTAGTCTGAAAGAGACTGTAAACTGGGGCAGAGTTACTTACAGTACAACAGGGCAACAACTGTTCTCATACTGCCAAAGCTACACTGAAAGGATTTTGAATGAAGTGCGTAAGATATAGACCCAGTCCAGGGGCCCAGATATCAGTCCAGTTGAGAATCTGTATAGTTCTATTCCATCTAACAGAACTTGTGTAACTTTCTTAAGAAGTATGTGAATATTTATGCAACTTAACAGCCAGCTTTTTTTTTTTTTAAACTTTGTTTCATAATAACATAAGACATATTGTAAAAATCCAAATTAATCCATTTCACTTTATGGTTCAAAAATTTCAAGGTTTACAGAAAAGCTTCAAAAATTTCGAAGCAGTGCATTTTATTTATTTTTAGAATACTTTTAGCCACCCTATTTTCGAGTCTTCAGAAGACACTAGTTTAAACAAGAATGAGCAAGTTGTCAAGTGGTTCATTGCTTAGTAGCTAGAACACAGTGAACCAAATGAAAGAAAGCTTTCTGTCATGGGAAAACCCAACTGTTACTGGATTAGCCCTGGGCAAAGAGACCATGATAAATCTTGTGGACTTTAGTCACCATGGTTTTGTTTGGACATAGTGGATGCAGAACTGAGAAGTTTTTTATTCATGGTGAAAACTTCTGAGCCGAGAGTTTGAGCATGAGAGAGAGAGGAAGAGAGAGAGCAAGAGCGAGACAGAACGAGAGAGAGACTGTTTACCCTGTAATTCTAGGTTAACGTACCCTCTATCAATCACATGTTCAGATTCTCTTGGGCTGGTTCTAAAGGTAACAGCTGTGCAAACCATGAGGAAAATGATGCTGTATTTTTTGTTCACCAACCTGAACAGGTCTTATATAAAAACAGCTGAAGTTACTCTTGAATGACTTACATTTATGGAATTTGGCACTTTTATCCTGAGAGATGTAGAAGTACTTGTGGTACGTCATAACAAAAAGCTGAAGAGAAACTGATGTGTGATCATCTTTCTGTTCTTTAGTCTGACTTTTTTTTGTGTGAGGGAAATATATTTGGCAGTTTGGTTTCATGACTGTGCTTTTCAGTAGGTCAGTTGTTATTCATAATTTTTACAGTCTGGGATTTGTTTAACTGTATTTGTTTTTATTACAAATAAAGTTTTAAAATAAGGGATATTATGTAAAAGTGTGCCTTGATGCCCGATGACGCCTGAGATAGGCACAGGCTCCCCGTGACCCGAGTAGTTCGGATAAAGCGGTAGGAAATGAATGACTGAATGAGTGAATGAATGAATGAATGTAAAAGTGTACTTTTATAATATAGTGTAATATTCTCTGTATTGTTTGCAGTGTTATTTTAAAATTCCTGACCCCAGCCCATTTTTATTGAAATATTTTCATTAGATCCCAGCTAACATTATTTATAGACCACCTGAATAATTGTAAATTGTAGTTTTCACCACAGACACAACTAGAAACTTGGATACAACACAAAGGCCCAGAGGCCATTGTAGGGTACAGAGGCAACACCTGGTTTCCTGGGACTTCATGTACTGTATTAATGCATAATTTACTGTGACTTAGAGATACAGAAGCCATACAGTATTTACTGAGATTATACCCTTACAGTGGCTAGACCTTAATCACAACATCTGACAGGCAAAGAAGCCATGCTTCCTTTCTTGGGACCTATTAGGCACAGAGGCTGCACCTCCTTGCTCAAGGGCCCAGAAGTGGCAGGTTAATAGAGCTGGGATTTGAGCTTATGACTTCCAATCAGTAGTCCAATGTCTTAACCGCTGAACCACTACTTACCACAGATCAGCAAATTCTCCGTGAGCTGGAACGGAAAAAGATTCTTGTCTTCACTCCATCAAGGCGCGTGGCAGGAAAGCGGGTGGTCTGTTATGATGACCGATTCATCGTTAAGCTGGCATACGATGTGGACGGCATCATTGTGTCCAATGATACCTACCGAGACTTGCAGGGGGAAAAGCCTGAGTGGAAACGCTTCATAGAGGAGAGGTTGCTCATGTACTCATTTGTCAATGACAAGTAAGTCACGTCTCAAAGCCTGCTTAGCTTTGTTTCATGCATATTAATTCGGAAAACAACATCTAATTTCACTAATAAATATTAGAAGTGTGGACACAACATTGCTAAGTGATCAACTTTGTAAGGAACATTAATAAGTCTGATTTTTCTTTGTTTTTCAAGGTTTATGCTTCCAGATGATCCACTAGGAAGACATGGACCTACATTGGAAAACTTTCTGCGCAAGACTCCCCGAGCTACTAAGAAACTCCCTTGCCCCTATGGTGAGTATCGTGCAAGTCTTCTCTAGCTTCTAAGAAAAGTAAGCCCTTCATATCATGTAATTCAGTTGTATAATCCCTGATGGCATTTTAATAGCTTGTAGTTTGATTTCTTAGATGACTGATTTGTTTAAGGGCTTAGGAAAGTTCTATTTGAATGTGGTATGCTCCACTGCATTATTAATAACTAGATTTTTACTGTGTACCTGTTGGTGGTTGGGGTAATTTTAATTGGGAACACAAACAAATCTGTTATTTCATGTCATTTCAAAAGCCAACAGTTTAGCATAAAACCATACTGGGTGTTTATTCTTACCATTTTCAATTTAAGGTAAGAAATGCACCTATGGGATCAAGTGCAAGTTCAGCCACCCAGAGCGTGGCAAGCAATCCCAACGTTCCTTAGCGGATGAGTTGCGTGAGAAAGCAAAAATGCCCCCTTTTCCCCAGAAACCTTCCTTGGCAGGCCAAAGCCCTTCCCATGGAGCCTCTCTGGAAGAAGTTATGGAACACAAACTCACTCTTAATCAAAGTGGACCACTCAAGAAAACCCACACTAGTGAGAATATGCTGGTGGTCAAGACCACACCGCAGTCTACTTCAAGAAAGGCCCATTCAAAGCGAGATTACTCCAGTCAGTACTCCCCAATGAATCCAGACTGCATTTCTGCATCCTTTCAGGAGTACCTGGACTCAGGCCTGGGCTCATACGAATGCCACAGTGAGCATCAGTCTGGAGGAGAGCAAACAATGTCCAAGAATCCTTCTCACGGAAGGTTCCGACATCCTTCATCATGCACCCAGTCCTTAAGCCAATCCAGTTTACAGTCCAATCCAGGTTACCATCCCCAACACATGAGTATAGGTGCATCTCAAAACCCAAGCAACATGCCGTACTCCTACCCTCAATATCACTCCTATGGAAGAGCACCTTACCCACCAGGGAACTTTCACCAGTATAGTGTACTCCACGAGTATCACCACAGAAGAATGCCTCCTCCTCAGTCTGGCTACTGGTCAGAGCCATACAGTCAATTCGGCCACATGCCTCCAGGACCTGTGCAGAGTGATGGCACTTCCTGGAACCATCTGACGCCGGAGAGGGAGCAGGTCAGGAAGAAGTTGCTAGCTGTTTTTAATTCCGGTCTTGTAGACAGAGCAATGGAGATGTTTCCAAACCTAATGGACCCTCAGAAATTAGCTGTGGAGATCATCAACCTACAGGGGGTTTTGTGACTTTTGCTGCCTTGTGGTTGACTTGTAAAAAGTTTACACGTATTAAGTTTCTACTGAAATCATTGTATTAAAAGCCTTGAATGTTTTAAGGCTGAATTTGAAGGAGCAAGTCATAACAACAAATGTTTATTGGATATGTATATTCATCTACTGAAGCAATAACCTACATTATTATTATTATTATTATTATTATTATTATTATTATTATTATTATTATTATTATTATTTATTTAAAAACTGGCTTTTCCCATGCAATTTTTAGTATGCACCAAAATTTACATAGAAATCTGTGTTTATAATGAACAGATATAATAGAGTTGGGTCAGTTCTAGGAAAATACTCAACAGTGTGACATAATGCTCTTGCCTATGATTATTTAGCTATAGCTCAACAGTGCTCATATACCATGGCAATTAGCCAGCTCCATTTATTTTAGAAGCGTTGCTTTTTATCCATTTATAGTTACGTTTAATGTTGTGGAATGTCTACAAAACAAGTAGAGTAAGAAGTAAAAACAATTTGTTTTGTTTATTGGGAAATGTACTCCATTTACAGTGGTTCATTTAATTTTGTATTGCTAACTGATAGTTAGCGTGTTCAAGATTCATTTGGTGGATATGTTCTTGGTTAAACTGGCCAACCAGCCACAGTGTTTTGATCTGGATGTGTACTTCAGGTAATTTGTTGTAGGCATGGCAATATGTAATGATGTGGTAATTGACTAGGATACTGTATATCAACCTTGTGTTCTTTATTTATATTATGTTTGCAATATTAGGAATCTGTTAGGCCCCCTAACGATACAAATTGTTTAGAATATCACTGCAGTCTTGTAAGGTTTGTAAGTACATATAGTTTTTAATGTTTATTTTGTAAATTGCCTTCGTGTCTAATACAATCTGTTGGCACTGTGTGCCTGAAACACCAATGAAAGTCTGAAAACTACCTCAAACAGGTAGATGAGTGTACACCCTGTGGGTTCTGGGTATTTTCCCAATCAACATTATGCAATAAATAGTCATATGCTGTCTGGTATGTCACATGACTTTTCTGCACCATTCACAATCACTTATGATAATGGGATATGGTAGCCTAGTGTTTAAGGTGTTGGGCTATCAATCGGAAGGTTGTGAGTTCGATTCCTATGTCCACCAAAGCTGCCACTACTGGGCCCCTGAGCAAGGCCCTTAAACCTCAATTGCTCAGTTGTATAAAATGAGATAAAATGTAAGTTGCGATGGATAAAGGCGTCTGCTAAATGCTTTGATTAAGTGTTCCCTTAACTTTTTTGAGCAGTGTATTAGGCAGCCAGTCGATGTGTGTGAGGCAAAGATCAACTGGCTGGTTTCTATCCTCAGAAGAGGTTCTGTAGCACAAATTGCTGAAAAAGTTAATGTTGTCTGAAACATGTCTAAACATGCAGTACAGCACATCTGGCTGCAGATCAAAGCACACAAAGCACACAAAGCACAGAGTCTACACAATTATAAGTAGGTGGTTTTAATGATATGGCTGTTCTGTGTGTGCATGTATTTATATAATGAAAGAGAGAGCAAAAGAAATAGAAAAACAGAAAGATGGAAAGAAAAAAGACAGAAAGAATGAGAAATAGAAAGGAAGGAATTTAAAAAGGAAAGAAACAAAAATAGATGGAAAGAGAAATGGGAAGAAATAAAGAAACAGATGGAAAGGGAAATAGTAAAATAATGTGGAAAGAAAGGACTCCAGAAATGCACCTTAAATGTTATGGACTGGTGTGAAAAGAGTTCTTCCACATTAAAAAAAATAAAAATGAAAAGAAAGAAAGAGATGGAAAGGGAAAGAGAATAAATAAGAATTACTGCAGAGCTTATTAAATGACTTCTAGTTCCAGCCCAGTCATGCACGTGTTCCAGCCCAGCCCAGTCTTTCTTTCCTCGCACTGCACCCCGCAACCTCCGATCTACCAGCACTGCTCGACTGGTTCCACCATCTCTCAGGATAAGAGGTAAGTATACTACAAGACTCTTCTCTGTTCTGGCACCGAAGTGGTGGGATGAACTTCCCCTAGAGGTCCGGACAGCTGAGTCACTGGCTATTTTCAAGCGGCGGTTTGAAGACATACTTGTTCAGGAAACACTTCAACTAGCACTTCTTTCCTTATCTTTTGCATTTAAAAAAAAAACAAACAAAAAAAAACCTTGACACTTTTTCATTGTAACTTTGAACAAATGTTTTAAACTCATGGTATCTTAAGTATGTAACCCAGTGAACCAGCATTAATGTATTCAATGTTAGAGATTTAAGCACTTTTGTACGTCGCTCTGGATAAGGGCGTCTGCCAAATGCTGTAAATGTAAATGTAAATGTGTTTAAAATGAGGTGTAGTGGTGTGGCACATAGGAGGAGGAGGAGGCGTGATGTTCAGAGCAGCATGTAGGGACTGACACTACACACATCACAGTCAGTCAGTTCATATACAGCTCAAGTCCAAAAAACAGCGTATTTTTGCAAGTCGAGTTTTCTTGTCAGCAAAGCACATTCATTATATGTATAAAATCCCTATTGTTATTTCCATAACACTGAGGTTATTCCTGATGACAGACGCTACTATTACACAGTGCACGCCTGGAAGAGTCAAATGATTTCCACAGTCTTCTGCAGTCATCTGAATTTGCCCACGAATACAACATTTTATTTATTAAATGATGATGTCGTGATTTTCATCCAAGGGCATCAAAATAGGGGAAGCATAACTTCCTATAGTGGTATATGATACATATGTATAACATGGACAACAACTTTATATTAATGCTCAAACTCTTACATGGAATCTAAGATGAATAATAAACACAGCTATTCAATTTTACTTTACCAAGACAGGCTATAACCTTGGCCTGTCCTCTTGTTTAATTCTCAATTTCTCTGCAGGTATAAGCATCAAAAGACATTTCTAAATATCAGAATCAGGAAGCGACAGAATCAGAATCAGGAAGTGACAGTTAACTAACAGGATGCACTAATTTCCAGGGATTTCAGAACAGCGTAACAGTTATTGCGTCATCGGGTAGGCATGGCCTATTTGATAATCTAACCCTAACCCTAACCCTAACCGTAGTTTTTGGTTGTTTATTTGTTTTCTAAAATAGCTTAACTGTAAGATAATGAAGCATAATAGATATAAAATATCAAATCTACAGGTATCTGTATGACAGTTTTGTCCTTCATTATCCATCATAGGTATGCTCTTTTTTTTTTTGTAAGGGGGCGTTTTTCTAAGACTTCCAGAAACACGACCCACTTTATGTCGTGGTAACGAAACCGCTGGAATTTAGTGAATGCCGTTAACTAACCAGTGTTTCAGAAACAAAACAAAACAAAACAAAAAAATCAAGCAGAACTTCATACCATTGTGGCCTTCAAGGATGCCTGCTTTTTGCCTGCGGTTTTGCGTGTGATCCCACCTCACACCGCACGTTTGTGCTTTACACAATATCCACTAGGTGGCACTTCGCTAGCAAAACATTCGCTACGTCAACACACAGTAGCCAGGCCATAGCAGACTTTCTGGCACTTGGCAGTAACTAGTCTGAAGTCAGTCCCGTTACCCTCTGATACCTTCTCCCTTGACCACAATGGCCGTATTTTGTTCTCATGCACTCTTTGCATTCTAATAAAAGGGCTTTTTTTTGTGCTAAAAGTAACCTACCATAATCCCGTTCACACTCAGTGAAGCCATGCGACCAAACGGGACTCAAAATGATGCGCTAAAAACCCATTCTCCACTGAGTGTTATTCAAAACTGTGAGTACACAAACACCAAACACACACTCATTGACACAGGATCGAGATTTTTTACACAGGCTGCGCTTTTCTCCAAAAAGGGTTTTGGTTTTAATGAACAAAAAGCTTGATATGGCAGTGAGATTATTTGATTCTCATCATGTACATATCCTTGTCTGTGTAGGAATTTGGTAGCCTAGTGAGACTTTGATTAACACTCAGCTGTTGGAGTACAAATCGGAAGGTTGTGAAATTTTATTCCCATGTCCACCATACTGACACTGCTGGGCCCCTGAGCTAGGCCCTTAACCCTCAATTGCTCAGTTGTATAAAATGAGATAAAATGTAAGTCGCTCTAGATAGGGGCATGTGCTAAATGTGTGTATATTTTATGGGACAGTTTTGACAGAGTTCTACAGGACATTGACACTGTCAGGTGAACCTGCGTTCTCACCGCATTAACCCAGTTTTCCACTGATATAAGCATCAGTTGGACTCTGAAGCGTCTTGAGGGAATCTTAAAAGAGCTGAAAGTGTAAAATAGCAAAGGCCTGATAATATACTGAGCACATGAACAATAGAGGCCATAGGTGTGTCCTGACAGTTTAATTGTACATCATTTAACTACATTTTTTATTAATATGTCAGTAACTGAGCTATGCTTAAAAGAATCCTATCCATGACACCAGCTTTTCCTAGAGCAAACATTTAGCCACTAGACATTTGCTTTGGTGTGGCCCTAGTTATATGGAAATGGGGAATGGAAGCCTTTATTATCACTAAATATACATTACAGCACCATGGAAATCCTTTCTTCGCATATCCCAACTGAGAAGGTTGTGGTCAGAGTGGAGGGGCAGCTATAATAAAGCACCCCTGGAGAAGTGGGGGTTAAGGGCCTTGCTCATGGGCCCAACAGTGGCAGCTTGGCAGTGTTGGGCCTTGAACCCTGAACAACAACCCAGAGCATCTCAGAGAGCAGAAATGGGTTTGAATCAACATTTGGTCTAAAGATTTGAGAGAAGAACTTGTTGTTGTTTTTAAGATTTTTTAAGAGCATATCATTCCTAGTAGACTCGGAAAAAGAGAAATACTGATGAAACTCTAAAACTCTTAAATCCCAGAGTGTCTACTTTCATATGAGCTACTAATTAACACCACTTTGATTGAGACATGATCAAGACATTCAATACTGAACAGAGACACAACCAAAAAAGGTAAATTTTTGGTCCTCTAGGAGAAAAAGAGTTGAGACATGAACTTTTATGAAAATTATATATTTTTATTTTTACACACTCTGCTCCAGCCTGTCACATCTGTCCGTTATTTAAAGTATTCATCATCATTTCTAATTAATCTACAGAAAAGATTATGAAGAGATGATGTTTGGTATAAACAGATTTCAAGATAAACTGAAGCATTTTCTCCTGAGAGAGATAAGTCTTACATAAGAGAGAGGATGTGGTACAAAAAAGTACGCCCACTAGAAAACATTTCATTTTTCACACAGATAACATGATTACTCGTGAATTTTATGTCCTGCTATAACAGCCAAGATCTCTGTAATATGTTAGAAAAAGAGATTCTGTCTTTTTAAATGGATTTTCCCTTTTTTTCTACACAGCATGTATGAGCTGCAGTGATAAATACATGATAAAAACAAGCAAAAAGTTCATGACTGTTGCATCATCTTCTGGGAAATTTACAACCTGAACCTTACCGCTGAAAGGAAATACCAAGACAAAGAATAGACTGATAAACCACAAACATTTTTGTTAAACCCCCTCCAACCCTGATGACCTACATACCGTGTCTGCATGCGGACATAAACAAATACCTCACTGGGTAGCTGTCTAACCGTGGGTTGTGGGCGTGGCTAATGAAATTTTAAATAACAAAACAAAGTAAATAAAATATACAGTCACTTTGGTTACATAAGGTACATTATTAATGTTATTGAATTCTTAATTTATTTTTGACTTTCTGTTTCAGTCTCAGATCAATCAAAGGTGTGGATTATAGCAGCTCCGACTAGAACACGAATCACTGCTTCATATCAGTGCATTATTTTTAATTCGTTATCTGTTTGTTATCATTATACAAACACTTATTGAAATGGTTATGAATGGTTTCCTGTTAGGAAAAGTTTCTTTAACAGATTATGGAAGAAGTCAGCGCTGACTTTTTTTTGGTCTGGTGAGGGAACGCAAGGTGATGCATGACATGTTTATTAATACGTTTAAAAAATATAATTAAAGTGAGGAAAACCGTGGCTTAGTGTTTGGTATCTTCAGGTCGAGGAATTGTTCCACCTGTCCTGTGTGTTTGGAGTTCTCCTGGTGCTTCAGAGATTTCATCTGGGTTCTTCCTCCAGTCTAAACACATGTCTCTAGTGTGTATTTCTGTAAGTGTGTGTGTGATGGGTTGACACCCTATCCAAGATTGAGTTCCTGTGGGTAAGCTTCAGGATCTCCATGATCTTCTATAGGATAAGTGCTACAGAAAATGGATGGATGGACAGATAAAACAGACTTCAGAAACTCTTTCATCTACATGTAAAGTTTCAGTATGCAAACAAAAATTAATTTAACATGCAGATTATATTCCATGATGTCTTCATGTAACAACATTTCACCTTTATTTCCCCAAGTAGATCTCTCTGTAATCAGACTTTTAAAAGCGAACTGTTAGACTGCACTTCAGTTTGATCCTGGAAACTGGAGAAAGGTTAGCTAATTACGTGCTTAAACACTGATTAACCAACAGCACATCAACCTGCAGTTTGTTGTCATGGTTCAAAATTCTGCTTATCGGATGCAAAAATTCTGCCTTGTCTGTAACTGCCTTGTCATTCGGTTTCCTACACCTGTGGTTCGAATCTAATCAGAGTTTTTCTTTTTTTTCCCCTCTCAGAGTAGATAACACCTCCACCATATCACTTTAGCAAAGAAAGTATTTCTCTTATCTCTTTTACTGAAATATATTTCGCAGGACAGGTAAACATAAAAGAAATAGACAACGATTACAATTACAAAGAATTTTACACTGACATCTCAATTTAAAGAAAACATTAATATATTTTACTAAAATGATGTAGAAATAATTTTATTTTAGTTACTTTCTAAGTTGTCATATTGTTTAACAAACACTGAAGGAAAAACATTCGGTTTGTTAAAATATCTCTAAAACCTTGCTACTGTAGCTAAGCGTGCTGAGTCACGATTTATTACATAGTCACACAAATATCTGCCCCAGTGCTATCATAATCAACTCAAAATGCCGCGAATGGATAAATGAATGGGGAATTATTTTCTCATGATAGTATAATCACAGATGAGTGGAGTGAAGAGATGACGAAGTGAAACTCCTACGAGTGACTTTAACCTCAGACACTGATGTGGATGATAATCAACATGAGAACTTATTTGAACTCATGAGAACTCACTTGTTATTGCTCAGTAATGTACTGTAGTTTTTTCCTTCAATAAATTAGATTAAAACATTTTTTTGAAATGGAACATTTTTTCTTTTTCTTTTTTGTAGTAAGTGCTATTTTCTAATAGTTTACACTACAAAAATATAGAAAACGTTTTTTAATTCCCTCAATCTTTGCTTTTGTGACCAGAACATTGATATTTTAAACCTTTCCTTGTTGAGGAGTTTTTTAACCAAGAAACCTGCTTGACCGTTGAAATATAAGAGACAAGGTGTCTTTGTTTTGAGATATCAGAGACAATGTGCACTACCATAAGTACGACAAATTTCACTGTGTGGAGGAACACAGGAGCTACGCTACCAAGGTTAGTATAGTAAAAATTACATGATGACTACATTTGCTTTGTAAACATAATCATAAATCCTGAAAAACTATTCACGTTGACATTTTGTGGTCATTTATTTCATTTTATAGTTTTAGTAAAAATATGTGTTCCTTTTTACTTATAGTTTTTATTTTATGAAACTCATTTGACTCAAGACACCGACCTGCTGCATCCTATGAGTAAATCTTTGTCATAACTGAATGATATACTGATTCAAACACTGACCTGCTGAATCATGAGTGAAACTCAATAATAATAGAATTATTCACTAAATCAAACACTGAAAAATAAACATTCAGCTGCTTGAAATCCAAATTACAACACAGAATAAACAGAAAAGTCCTATTGTACTGTTTTATTAGAAAGATAAAAAGCGGGTTTGCTGTTTTAAGCGCCTGTATTAGCACAATATACCATTCAGCCGACCTTTAAAGCATCAAAGCTTAATACAGTTTCTGTTGACATTCCTGTCCAAGAGCAAGTAGTAATAATTTACTTCATTTTGCAAAAGACCTAAATTCTGTTTGATGAACATGAAGACCGTCAGCAGCGTCTGAACAGAATGAGTGAAATCATCAGAGAAACATTTTTAGTAGTAGAATACTATGTTAGCATGGTGACTAGCTGAGATACTGTTAGCTAGCAGCAAAACACCTGATTTGTGCTTCACCTTAATTTTTTTAATGATATTTAATTAGTTTTATTCTGAAATAAAATAAGCATTTAAAACAAGCAAAAACAAACAAATAAAACTTTAGAATGGCACGTATGAGAATTTAGGATTAAATCTAGGTTAATGCTCACTAATTTTGGGTAAAACCTTTTTATTTATTTATTTTTTTTTATCACAAAAATGATCCATTTTCATCACAGTAATTTGACTTTCAATCAATTTACAATAATTAAGAATAATAAAAGTAATAATATTAATAATAAATAAATCCATTTTGTTGCTTCGGAAGAGCTGAATACACGGATGAGCAACAGTCCCTGCGGTATATTTTCTGTCATCCACTTGTTTGAGGCGTGATGTTTTGAAAAGGTTGGATGTTTGCCCATGCAAATATAAGCGGCTCGATCTTAAAGCTCATAACCAGGATTTGATGAGAAATGATTTTAAGAAGCTATTCTACTTGAGAAGAAAAAAACAAAGGAAAAATTATTATGTAAGTAATTTGCACCTGTTGGTGTTGAGAGAAGCTGAAAACCCCCCCCCAAAACAATACCTTTACCTTGCAAAAGTATTCCAACCATTTTAATAGTCACCAGATTTCAAATGACACTTTCACTGAATGTTCCAGGAAGTATTTTTATTGCAAACCAACAAATCCTGATTTTTTTTTTTAAATGTATAACTAAAAATGATCCTTGCAAAAGTATTCAACCCTCTCACTACACCTTGTACATGGATCTTCAAGAACTTTAAATCTGTTGGTGTGAGTTCTTTCCAGGTTTTATGATGTTTGGGTTCTTCGGATTGGTTGGATTCAGAGCTAGATTTTGACTTTTGTCCACTGTAGAAGACACCTGTTTTGTTTTGACCTGGTTTTTTGATGAAATTTCTCCCAGGCTTTTTTTTTCATCTGTTCACTATAATTTTATCAAAAAGCACACTTCTGCTATCACTTTGTTTCACTGTAGATATGGTGAAGTCTGACATGTGTTACGTTTCTCTATACTGTATGCTAGCTCATATGTTATTTGGGGTGACAAGTCATTAAATCCCCATGTAAAACACTGTAGTCATTGTGAACAGTGTTATTTTGAAATAATCTAGATTTCTCTTTAGTCCACACAAAGACCCAATGTCTAAACTAAGAAGCTTCACAGGCCCTTGTCCTGTCCATCTTTCTGTCTCTCTTAGTACAGTATGTTAGTCACATCTAGTGGCAGGACTTGTGTATAGCAACTGAATAGAAAGCTCTACTTGTTTTGAGTGGAAATCTCCATCGTTGTCATGACAGGAAAGAGTGAGACCTGCAATCAGTGGGGTAACTTGATCTTCACCTTAACTGTTGTAACATTTCATAATTTCAGCCAGGTAAATTGATGTCTATTGAAGAACAGCAAATTGCAAAATCACTTCCAGGTGAGAAATGGACAGCTCACATACGGTAAATACCAACAATCTTAAATCAGCTGAAAAAATAGGTGTAATAACATCTGCACAATACAAGTTTCTAGGCTCAAAATATGATTTTTTTTAATTACATCCATAAATTCTGATCGGAAGCTATTGACAAGGCATTACTCTGCTCCTCATTAACAGCACCTGAACAGCTTAAGAGATCAGAGAAATCTTCTTTGATCAGACACCGATGTTGGAATGTTTATGAGATTCCAGTTCCAGTTCATCTCAAAGATGCTCTGAGCAGGACACTTGGGTTCTTCCAGTCCAACCTTCACCTCCACACCATGTCTTCATGGAGCTCAGGGGCTTTGTGCACAGAGGCATTGTCATGCTGAAACAGTGTTTAATCTGTTTTTACTTTTTGTTTGTTTTTAATGTGTTTATTTCTGGATTTCTTGTGGTTCTTTGTTTGTGTAACTGGAACAAAGAAACACAGAAATTACAAGTGGAATAACAATGATTTCTAAAAAAATTTTACACCACATTGGTTTGTCTTAAAATCCATTTATTTATTTATTTGTTTGTTCAAATAAACACTCATTTATTCCTTTAAACCATAGACTTATCATTAATATTTTCCCCAGATGCAAATTGTACCTGTATTTTCTTAGCATAACTTTTTGATCCATTTTATCTTCGATGATTCCAAATAACACCACATGCTACTAATAGGCTGATAATCGATATTAAAAGAAATTTTTTAAAAATATTTCTTTAACTCAGTCACTAAATGCATTAAAAACATTTATAAGTTGAAATTAAAAGTTGAAGATAAATAGGCCATTTCTATTGCATGGGAAATTGCTTTTTTTTAAATTTATTTTAAGCAGTAGCAATGTAAATATTTGAAACTATAATTTATTTATGTGTTTTTAATGTATTTATGCATAACAGTTACATGAGTGAGCTTGATGATTGATGTGTATGGTTGTGATGCCTATAATGTATGACGAAATACAAATAACCATTGCATCTTTGTCACGGAGTGCAAGAAAGAAACACATTTACAGGATGACTAAAGAAACATCATCTGAAAACAAAGGCTGTTAAAATATCATATTAATAAATTACTCAGGTTTCATCCAAAAGTCACTTCCTCCAAGTCTATGGTCATGAAATCCATCTGAAACTAGAAGCTGTTACACTTTTTTTTATTTAATTAATCACGATTCCTAAAAGCATCTTAGATATGTGCAGATGATTCTGATTACGATAGTATTACACAACAAGAGTACATAGCCCTGCATTCACACTAGCAAGTAACAAGGGTGTGTAGTGACTGCAGTGGGTGTGGCCTGTCCAACATTCTAAGAAACAATAATATTTATATATTTAGCTTCTAAAACTAACTGGATAAACACAAAATGAATAATAAATGAATCAATGAAAATTAGTTGTTTGATTCATAGGCAGAGTAGTAAAGCAAGCACACTATACTAGCCACATGCACGTACCAGAGAAAACAATAAATTCTGCTACTTTCTTTCAAGCTTTATTTTTTCTTTATAATGTCTCAATACATGTTTAACTAATAGTACAATTTGCACATCAAACAGTACTTGGGATGTAATTGTAAGTAGGAACTAAAATGTGGGTAAGGAAATTGTTCACTTTAGCCAATTGTTTGAGTTTGTTGCATTCAAACGTACAATTTATATAAGATTGAGAAAATCTCAGTTCAACTGTAAGTGCTTTTGTCACTGATTGCTACCAATGATATTCACAGAATTGTACCATGCATGTACAAAGACAATGAGCAGTCACCATTCTGTCACTTGGTAGAGTGAACATAGGGTAAAGGACACTTAGACCTGTGAAACATTTAAAAAATAATGTGAAAGGCTAAAAACCACTAAAAATAACTGCTAAGCAAAAAGCTAGGATTGTCTATGCACTTGTATATCATCAAACCCTTAGCTAATTACACTCCAAAGGAAAATAAAAGATCTGGCACACTTAAGGGTCCTTTCAGTCACTCTATTAAAGAGGGATTCAAGGGGAGTTCTGAAATATAGAAAGTATCCAAATCCCTCTTAAATTTACACTTTAGTATGCAACTCTGTAGGCTTCATCCCAATTGCAAAGAAAATAACAATATATCTGCAGTAAAAAGTGTGAAGGTTAGCACTTTCCCCATCCAACAAGGGGTAACCATGATCGGAGGCTTCTGTCTGCTCGTTGATGTTTCACTGGTTGATCCACTTTAAACAAGAAATCACACTCATGATCTTGATACTCAAGGATTCTGGGAATTTGATTCTCTGCTGAAGCTGGATGATTGATTTGAGTCCAGAACTGGAAATGTCTGTGAAAGTTGCATCATTGAAATGTTCAGCTATTAAATCAGTGTAGCTGAACTCGCTTTGTAATCTTGAAGACATTTCACCAATCATTTGATTCGCTTTATAATCCCTTCATAAAATATTTTAGGATTATTTCACAAATGACACACAATAAGAAAGAATAATTAAAAAAAAACCCATCATGCCACTGGGGAGAGTTTCCCAGTCAGAAGTTTATCAGTTGAGAAAATCTTTATATATAATCCAATACTTAAAACATAGAGAAAAACTGGATTGTCTTCCAACTGGATTGCCACAAATTAAATCTCTTACTATTGCAATTTCAAAGTACTGTCTCTTCAATACATCTAATCAGCATGTACCCGGGAGCAGCAGTTTGGCCTTCTGAAGTTTCTGAAAAATAAGCGAATAGGATTTCGCCTTTGTCTGCCTCTTTTTCCTTTTCTCTCATCCTTTTTCCTGCTACCTTTTGCCGAGCTACACCGACTGGATGCTGACAATGCAGGTGGGGTGGAATGAATAGGAGTGGAAGTGTCAGTGGTGCATAAAGGCAACGTTTGATTGGATGAGGTATCATGTGGTTTTATTTGCTTCTTCAGAACCTGTTTCTCCAGGTGCTTCTGGATTGCTGAGCCCAGGACAGATACCTCAACCATGGCACCATAGACTTCCCATGTCATGCCTTTCTCATCCCAACAAAGTTCCTGTACTGGTTCAGGTGGGTCCTCTGAACATGATATGACCCTTGGCTCTGGCTCTGGGATCAGCTCAGGTGAGCTTAAGATGATTGGACCCACGAGAGCTGTGGCACTTGACCGAGTTTCTACCCGTAGCTCAGGAGCCCTGGTTGCTATAGGTGTCATGGGAGCTGTGGCAATTGAACGGGTTTCTACCTGTAGCTCAGGTGCCCTTGTTGCTATGGGTGTCATGGGAGCTGTCGCAATTGAACGGGTTTCTACCCGTAGTTCAGGTGCCCTTGTTGCTATGGGGGTCATGGGAGCTGTGGCAATTGAACGGGTTTCTACCTGTAGCTCAGGTGCCCTTGTTGCTATGGGAGTCATGGGAGCTGTTGCAATTGAACGAGTTTCTACCCGTAGTTCAGGTGCCCTTCTTGCTATGGGGGTCATGGGAGCTGTGGCAATTGAACGTGTTTCTACTCGGAGCTCAGGTGCCCTTGTTGCTATGGGTGTCATGGGAGTTGTGGCTACAGTGTGAGTGTCAACCTGTAGTTCAGGTGCAGTTTTGGCAACTGGGGTCATGGGGGCTGTTGCAACTGACCGAGACTCTATCTGTAGCCCTGGTGCGACTGTTATTATGGGTGTCATGGGAGCTGTGGCAACTGAATGAGTTTCGACCTGTAAGTCAGGTGCAGTTGTTGCTGTTGGTGTCATGGAAACAACTGAACGAGTGTCTATTTGCAATTTAGGTGCAATTTTAATAATGGGTGCCCTGGGAGCAGTGGTCACTGAGCAAGTCTCAACCTGTAGTTCTGGTGCAACTGTTGCAATGGCTGTCATAGGTGCTGTAGCAACTGATTGGGTCTCTACAGATAGCTCGGGTGCAGTTTTTGCTATGGGTGTCATGGGAGCTGTAGCAACTGATCGGGTCTCTACAGATAGCTCGGGTGCAGTTTTTGCTATGGGTGTCATGGGAGCTGTAGCAACTGATCGGGTCTCTACAGATAGCTCGGGTGCAGTTTTTGCTATGGGTGTCATGGGAGCTGTAGCAACTGATCGGGTCTCTACAGATAGCTCGGGTGCAGTTTTTGCTATGGGTGTCATGGGAGCTGTAGCAACTGATCGGGTCTCTACAGATAGCTCGGGTGCAGTTTTTGCTATGGGTGTCATGGGAGCTGTAGCAACTGATCGGGTCTCTACAGATAGCTCGGGTGCAGTTTTTGCTATGGGTGTCATGGGAGCTGTAGCAACTGATTGGGTCTCTACAGATAGCTCGGGTGCAGTTTTTGCTATGGGTGTCATGGGAGCTGTAGCAACTGATCGGGTCTCTACAGATAGCTCGGGTGCAGTTTTTGCTATGGGTGTCATGGGAGCTGTAGAAACTGATCGGGTCTCTATAGATAGCTCGGGTGCAGTTTTTGCTATTGGTGTCATGGGAGCTGTAGCAACTGATCGGATCTCTACCGATAGTTCGGGTGCAACTGTTGTTATGGGCGTCATTGGAGATGTAGCAACTGATCGAGTCTCCACCAGTAGTTCAGGTGCAGTAGTTGCAATGGGTGTCATGGGAGCTGTGGCAATCGAACGAGTCTCTATCTGTAGTTCAGGTGCGATTGTTGTAATGGGTGATGTTGCAATTGAACGAGTTTCTACCAGTAGCTTTGGTGCATTTATAGCCACAGGGGTCATGGGAGCAGTGGCCACTGAGCAAGTCTGTACTGCCAGCTCGGCATCCTTGGTTTCCACTGGAACCAATTCACTCCCTTCACCTTTGCCCAGCTTGTTAAGACAGTAGGGGAAGAAGAAAGCAGTGGAACCTTCTGGAGGGGTCATGGGGCTGGTGGCTGCTGAGTGGTATATAACCTCTAGGCTGACCTGTGTCTGTATGTGCTGTTGTTGTCTAGGTAACTTGTCCCAATCTGAGTCGCTCTTTTCCAAGGATTTCCCTTGATTTATTGCCACATCGCTCACTGTTTTTTCTGACCTCTTAAGATCCTCTGAGTCAGATGAAATGACTCCCTCTTCAGATTGGGATTTGTTCTCATATTCACTTTTAGCTTGTGTTTCTCCTTTGTGGCTCTCTCTGCATTCATCAGTGCTTTGCTCTGCTGAACTATTGTTGATCAAACAAGTCTCTTGCATTTGGCTGAGTTCTATCAAGTCTGCCACCACCTTGGATACATCCAGACTGTCCTCCTCACTCGGCACTATAAACTCAGGATCGGCGTCACTTTCTCCAATACATTCATTTTCCTCCATTTCTGTCTCCGGTGACTCATGATTGGTTACCAGGATTGTGATTTCTTGGCTGGCTTGTTGCAAGTCTGATTTAAAGCGTTCCCTACGCGTGGGTCCTTCACCTGATCCAGGGCTTAAATCCACCACCACTGTTGAGCAACTCAGCACTGTTGAGTGGATCTGACCAGCTTTGGGCTCTGCAGCCTGGGAGTCGGCATGGATCTCTTCAAGGGCCACTGTTTTTGTATGCTTGCAAGATTCGGGCAGTTTGTTATCCATCATGATGTCCTTCACTATGGTCACACAGGCATAACTTATACCAAAGTTAATTTTGTGATTATTTTTTCAAAACAGAATATGAACGTGAGAAGCTGAGCTTCTAATCATTTGGAGATAGGTGTATCCTTGGCATTTCCATGTAGTCCCAGAGCTGTGCACATTTTCTGAAAATGAAGAAGCGAGGTTATACTTATTTTAAATGATCATTAACTTAATTAAATTACCAAAATTCTTGTTAAGTCATTTAACATGTAGTTGAGTTAGCGTTATAGGCATTTAGATATAATTATGATAAAGGGTTATTTATGTATACATTGATTAAACAAAACATTTGTAAATATGAGATATAAAGAAAACAGACAAACAGATATAAAGTAGTTTTTAGTAAAACACGAGTAGTGTTCAGGCAGTTTAGTAAAAATATCCACATTAACTTGTTTTAAATTTTTCTTATTCTGATTTATTTTAAACTAAATCAGTATGCGTAAAATATAGGATAAAATGTATTTATTTTCAATAGAAAGATTTTTACATATCACAGATCAGCTGATATGTTTCTAGTCAATGCCATTAGGTATGAGGAAAAAAAAGAACAACGTCATAAGCATGTATGCACAGAATCAGATTTGGCATATTCTGCTTTACTACTTGGTGTAAAGGAATGCTTCATACACCACCTGTCTGAATCCATTTTAATTGAGATTATGATTTGTACAGAGATTACTAGGCATGCTGTAAGAAAACAGAAGCGGTAATAGAAATAATACATACCTGTATTCTGAGCACTAGTATTTCTGTTTAGGTTTGGTTCATCCCAATCAAGAAAAACAACATGTATCAGATCCAAAGCATATTTATCTCTGTTTTGAGGTTTGTTTTCTAGAAGCCTTCGTTGTAGACGGAGGTCCTTGGATTTCAGCGTTGTCTCTGAGTATTGAAAGCTTCTGATTTCCTGTTTCCCTGGAAACAAGGCTCAACCTGGCAGAGAGCGGTAATGCAATGACGAAGACGCTCCAGCTCTTTAATAAGCTGCAAATGACATTGATTAATACATGAGACAATTCTGAATGCAAACTGGAGTGTTTGTCGTCAAACAGTCTGAATAGGCATTAAGTTCTTTAACAAATTAAAATCAATAGTTCACCACCAGCTCTGGTGAGACGGTAGTCTGATATTCTTTATCAGTCATTATTTTGCCACAACATTGATCAGTTTATAAAGTCAAGAACCATGCATAAATACAAAATGGGCATGATTCGTGTTTTGCCAGTGTGTTACTGGGTGAACAAGGAATACATATGATTCTTTGATCTGAGAATTTCTTCTGTGTGGGTGTTAAAAACACGATTCTTAGTCTGGACGCTCTCTGAAAACAGTTCCAGATCTTACACAACTCTGTTGCCTAGCAACGTGCCGTGTGGATGTCGGTATCATTGGATTGGCGGGTGGTGACGGTGATGGAGGTGCGCGTGCATGTGTGTGTGTGTGTGTGTGTGTGTGTGTAGTGGGGGGTGGTATATATGTTCAGGGTTTTTTTTGGAAGAAAATAAAACATAAAAAAAACATAAATAACTAGAAAGAATTTGTCATCAGTGATTATACTCGGAGAAAAAAGAAAAGGCAAGTGAGTGGGAGGGAAGAGAAAAGATGGAGAGAGAGAGAATGAAGAGGAGGTGAAGATGCCTGAATAATGAGCCATTAAGAAATGCAAAAATAAGATTTCAACATCATGGAAATCTTCTTTTAAACTTCCATAGTTTTGGTTGTGTCACATAGACTCATCGGCCACTTTAATAGGAACAGCTGGACACCTGCCATTCATACATACAATTATCCCAACATCTGATCATGAATCAGAGTAATGCATAAATTCTTGCAGATTCAAGCCAAGAGGCTTGAGTTCAGTTCATGTTTACATCAAACATCAGAATGTAGAAAAATGTGATCATGATCTCACTGACTTTGGCTGTGATGGTAGTTGGTAACAGATGGTCGGTGCTGGTTTGAGTATTTTTAGTATCTACTCTAAAACCACTCTGCAGTCTCTAGACTTTACACAGACATTCAGTATTGCTTTATTTAATATAACACATACAGTCAGTCTTTTTTTCATTTCTTTTTTGCGCACCTGACTTATGCAACATCCTAGCAAGCTTTCATGTAGACAGGTAACAATGCGACAAGTTTCATTTCACAATTCTGCGGTTGGAAAGTTGCATAAACAAAACAATAGATATATTTTAGTCTTATTCTCAATATCAAGTGAACAACGAAGCCTCATTGGACAGCTTACCCGGCTACCTGCCCATGCTAGCAGCTCTGATGGTCATTAGTTTCCTTCTTGTATTCTGCTTGTGATCCTAACAAACCTTTAGCATGTTTTACTAATGTTATGTGTTCTTATGGCATGAAAAACCTATCATTAGATATTATTTTCTCGTGTGACTGTGCTGGACTTTATTTTGTTTGATTTCATCAGTTCCTGTTTGCTGTAAAGATTTATTTGTCTTTCATGCACGCTTAATTATCCAACCTGCCCGTGACTCTGTTGATGTGTGTAGTGCAGGAAGGGGAGGGATTTAAAATGAGACGCTTACATCAATGTTTATCATTCCACCATGATGGGCATTACATACACACCAAGTGAAAGTGTTTGTTTTGTGGAAATCAACATTAAATATGGATTTTTCTGGTTGTTGGACATACCTAGACATAAAATCTGCTTGTCCGAGTTTTGAAATTAAAAAGCTTTTTTTCTTTTTAAAGATTATTTTACATGAATATTTTTGAAAAAGAAGAAAAAAGAAAAAACTATCCATATTTCGTGGATGCGACCCGATGCATCATGACTGAAACCTTTTATATATTGCCATGGCAACGGATTACCTCTTCTCTGTGAATACTCATTCATTGACCATGGATAGACAAGTGCTTGGATATCTAAATAAAAAAGAATGATACCTCTGAGAGAGAGAGAGAGAGAGAGAGAGAGAGAGAGAGAGAGAGAGAGAGAGAGAGAGAGAGAGAGAGAACTCAGAGTAGGCTTTGGTGACATTCCTAACTAATAAATGTTCATCATGAGCCACCGAAGGTCTCACTGCGTGAACGTAGCCGGAGCAAACACTCAAACACACTCTGAATATTTAATAGAGCAATCAAGGCTCTAAATTATATTCATCAGTGATTTAGACTCATGAAAGTCATTCCAGACATTACATTTAGAGATAAGACTTGTTTATTGTTTCTTTGTTTGTCCTGGTGAGGAAAAAAATATCAGCTTACAAACGAATATCAGCTTTAAACTGGTGTAAACTGGTCTTATTTGGTTCCCAGTTTGTTCCCGAATTCCTTTATGGTCTCAGAGGCTTTGTCTGCTGCAGTGCCAATAGCAGACTGTGTTTGTCTGGACACCTCCTCAGCAGCTACACACACACACACACACACACACACACACACACACACACACACACACACACACACACACACACACACACACACAGAGTACAATTATCCCCACTTGCACATAGTTAAAATGCATATAAAATGCTATAGCTGCTCCAATGCACCCGTTTTCTCTCTCTCTCTCTCTCTCTCTCTCTCTCTCTCTCTCTCTCTCTCTCTCTCTCTCTCTCTCTCTCTCTTTCTCTCTCTCACCCATGTTGGTGGTTTCTTTGGATGACTCTGCCACCTGGTGCACAGCATCTTGAGCTGATTGCACTGAAATCACATGAAACAAGTGAAACATGCTGATCTGAGCTCCATCGTATAAAACTGTGTACTCAGTCTGAAGGAGGTCTGAAATTTTTATTTATTCATATAATAGTCTGGATCCGTAGTCTGGATTCTGTGTACATATTCACTGTAAAGTCGAAGATGAAGCAAAATGTGAAAACCTCAAAAGGCATTATGTAAAATAGCATATATAAAAGCAAAAACAAATAAGAGCTATATAATAAAATTAATGGTGATTTAAAACCACAAACAAAAGAAGGAACAAAATATTACCAGATATTATAGTGCTTTTAATATGTATAATATTAGTTATTTAGGTGTGTGTGTGTATGTGTGTGTGTGTGTGTGTGTGTGTGTGTACCTGCAGATTCAGTAACCGTTTTCGTAGCTGACTGTGTGGTGCTCTTCAGCCCCTCCAGAGACTTCTTTAAGGAGGCCATGTTCCTCACAGGAGGCTCGCATTGACCCACATGGCCTGTGTGTGAAGGGAAGAGTAGAGAGTCGAGCTTGGGGCAGAATCGCCACCTTTAATACCCCAGTGTGGGGAAGGGGGGCTGTTAAAGCCCTTGCTCTCCTGCCTGATTACACACACAGTGACAATGAGAAGAGGCTTACACGAGAATGAACACAATCTGCTTCTCTCAGCAGCATAACATCCTGTTGATGATGGGGTGGGTGGTGGTGGTTTGATCTCACACCACACTGCCTGGCTGATACAACACCAGCTTTCTCCTGGCAGTGTGAGCCAGGATCAGGCTCCAATCTCTCATAGTAGAGTCAGAAGTCAGAAGTCGGGTCTATACGTATTTTAAGACCACATACTTTGGTGGACCATTTGTGCAAGACATATAAACAGCCAAAAAAAAAAAAGACACAACAAAGATCCAACAAACATAATGTCAACAAACCTGAACCACACAAACCAAACCATGACAGCAAATCCACAACACAAACACAACAATAAAACCATTAACTCAAACAAAAAACTTGACAGCGAAACCAAAAAGACAAACAAGCAAGCAAAAAAAACAAAACAAAACAACAACAAAATAAAAACACTGCAATAAATACATACAAAACCAGAATACAACAAAATCTGCTATGTTTGCCAAAATCAGACATAAAGCAGCAAATATAGCAAACCAAAAACACACTCAAAATGAGAAAAACACAACAATAAAAACCCAAAATAAACACAAAAACACAACAAAAACAAAAGCCACGCTCTAATAATATGAAAGTCTTTTCAAAATCAGATCGAACTGAATAACGTTTAGTTTATTCACAGACTCTTTACAGATACAAATTATTTTGTGTAGTGATGCTTTTTGTTATTGTGACATAACAGGATTTACTTCCATGAAAACACGTGAAAAATGTGAAGCTGAAGCTGTTGATCTGTGATCCGTGAATCCGCATGATAGTCAGCTGCTGCCGTCTGATTGGCTGATGGGGAAATGTAACTGAATGAATGTCGTCAATCGTCAAAGATTCAGATTTCATCGAGAGGTTTGGTAGTTAAGACAAACATCTCTTTCCAGATACAAAAACAAAAACCTTTCTTATATGAGATCAGATTATCATCAGTTTGAGTTTCAGGCCCAATGGATCTGGGTGCTGTTTTCTCAAAACTTCCACAATAGACTTTAAACTGGTAGAATTAAAACCACCCAGCTGTATATGTGATGTAAAAGAAACATAATTCATCAGACCAGGTCTTCTACTTCAGTTGGTCCAGGGTCCAGTTCTGGTGCCCATGTGAACACTGTTGATGCTTTCAGAGCTTTTTAGGAGACATAGTGGGATCAGTTGGATCGGACCAGACGGATTAGCCTTCACTCACACATGCTTCAGTGAGTCTTTGGTCCATGACCCTGTCAGCAGGTCACCGGAGAAGTTTTGGTAACTACTGCACACCAGGAACATGTCACAAGACCTGCTGTTTGTTTAGATGCTCTGATACAGACGTCTAGACAGACGTCTAGACTTTCCTTGGCAAAGTCACTCATATTTTGAATTTGCAGCTGCCTAATAAATCCCACATCCTGGAAGATCATCAATGGTAGTCACTTCTATTGTCAGTGTAGAACATTGTGTCTGTGTATGTATATGTACATGTGTGTCTTGTGTGTGTGTTCTGTTCATCAACCCTAGAAAAATTTAAACTTGTTTAGATCAGGGGTTATATTGCATTTTAGTTATTAAACTAAAGAAAATGAAATAAAGCCTAAAACTCCTCTTAAATGTGTTCACTGATATAGTTTGCTTGAACAAATGGACTTCATTGCTTAAAAAGCAATAGATTTGTATACTGTAAGTATTCAACCACAATGAGCTTTTCCACATTTAATAATGTTACAGCCTGCAAATGCAAAGGATACCTGCGATCTGTAACATTATTAAACGATTATCTCAATATCTGAGTTTATTGCTATATGTTTCTCCCTAGTGGAATAACAAAGACTATTCTTTTTTTCCCCCCAAAAAGAATCTTTGAATTAGATTATAAACCTAGATTATTGACTAGATTATAATTCACTCCAACAAGTTTTTTTTTTTTTTTTTTAAGAAATGTTATTAAGTTGATTTAAACTCTCAGGCTGTATTTTTTGTCATCCCTTGATGGAAAGATTTAACAGTGAAACAGTTCTTAAACATTTTATACAGTGAATCTGGAGTTTTTTTTTTATTGATTTATTTACAGATGAATTGGTTGTCTTGTGGGACACAGAGACCTGTATATCAACATTTCCAGCATTGTCAAGCACTATTCCAACATCCATGAACATGTTCAAGACACTTTTACACTGACTTTAAATCTTCAGTACACAAACGCACGCTCACAAACACACAAACAGATACAAACTGCCCTTTTTTTTTTTTTTAAAAAAAAAAACAGAGTTCACTGGAATGATATCACAAGCAACTATAAAGTTACAACGTATAAAACTTGTACTTGAAAAACCTTAATATAACAACTTACTTTGATATTATATGAAAAAGAAAGAAAGTAAATAAATACCCACATACTGGAATCATACACATCTCTACATAATATATATATATATTTATATGAATAGTTGGAAATAAATATATATATAGTTTTTGTTAACCCCCAATATGGCATTGGAAGATCAGAAATGTCAAGTACACAAGTAGAAACACATTTGCACAGGCACAAAGAGGCACAAAGGGCGAGTGGGTCTCGTTTCATTGGGAGGGATTCAAGGAAACGAGGCAAAACTTTGCCCTGGAGTCAATAAAGAAAACTATTCACCACGCTACAGGACATTTACAATAGATCATCATAAAAGTATATTTATATTTGTTTATATTTATATATTTATAGAGAGATCTGATAGGAAGAACATGTTTCATCAGGAATAACTGTGTATTTTTTTTGTTTTGTTTTGTTTATTGGGATGAGTTCAGCATTTTGCCCTTCGTATTGATATAGAAACGTTATTGTGCTGCTGGTCGGTGCTGAAGTTTCAACGTTATGCTTTATGCTTCAGGTTCGTAGTCCTGGCTCTGCTCCTGACAGGAAAGAGAAGAAATCCTGATCAAGAATTTTTGTATAATAATAATAAAAAAAAATAATAAATATGCACCAGGAACCATGTGTCAGGAGTTACTGGGACAGTTCCATGTCAGACCACCAGAGGGTGCTGGCAAGCGATTCATCATAGCCATCTTTACTGTTTGTTCTTTATTTACCCTAATAACGTGCTCTTTATATACCAGCCCTGTATCTGTCTTCGTCAGTCATTGTTTTGGGTTTCCAGGTCGGTTTGTTACTTACAAAACATAAAATAAATCTACAGTTTCTGGGTCTTGTGTTGACATAAAATCTCCAAATGACCAAACTATATTTTTTCTAGCTTCCAAAAGCTAAATTACTGCATACTGATTAGTTGTTTAAATAATTTCATTGTGTATTACTGTTCTGTAAAGTTCAGGATTTAAATAAACCTAATATGTTTTACATGGATAGCAGCTCATTCCGTGAACTGTTAGTGTTAATCCCCAAAAAAAGCCTTATCTTAATGTTATTTCTATGCAATCTATTACTGCGGTGAAACTTATTGTATGGTAAAGAGTCGGTAAAAACCACCCAATGTGTCATTGGCACTCAACTTCCTGCCATGGAAGAGAAACATCAGGAACATTTGCACCAGAGTCAGTTTTTCCCCCAACACCATTAACCTGTTGAACTCTACACTACACCACTGGGACCCTGATGTCTCACTAATACTAATACTGTAATCACCTGTAGTTCTGCTCCACCCTGTGTCTGTTACGTCTTTTTCTTCCAATTATAATGGTACATAACTCTAAGATTCATTGTTTACCCTAGTTTACACCCGTTAATGTATATTACAGTCGTATGCAAAAGTTTAGGAACCCCTGAAAATTTCCATAATTTTCATATATAAATATTTGGGTGTTTTGATCGGCAATTTCATTTTGATCTATCAAATAACTGAAGGACACTAAAGTAATATTTCAGTAGTGAAATGAGGTTTAAATTTATTTAAGGTCTAAATTTATTTAAATAATGATGTGCTTTTTCTGTTGGGGTGCCCAAATTTATGCACCTGTCTAATTTGGTTTTGATGCGTATTGAGCATTTTCTATTAATTTATTTTAATAGAAAATGCTCAATACGCATCAAAACCAAATTAGACAGGTGCATAAATTTGGGCACCCCAACAGAAAAAGCACATCATTATTTAGTAGAGCCTCCTTTAGCAGAAATAACAGCCTCTAGATGCTCCCTATAGCCTGTAATGGCTGTCTGGATTCTGGATGAATGTATTGTGGACCATTCCTCCTTACAAAACATCTCCAGTTCAGTTAGGTTTGATGGTTGCCAAGCATGGACAGCCCGCTTCTAATCACCCCACAGATGTTCAATGATATTCAGGTCTGGGGACCGGGATGGTCGTTCCAGAACATTGTACTTGTTCCACTGCATAAATGCCTGAATAGATTTTGAGCAGTGTTTTGGGTCGTTGTCTTGTTGAAATATCCAGCTCTGGTGTAACTTCATCTTCATGACTGATTCCTCAACATTATTCTCAAGAATCTGCTGATATTCGGTGGAATCCATGCCACCATCAACTTAACCAGATTCCCAGTACCGGCTCTGGCCACACAGCTCCACAGCGTGATGGAAGCTCCACCAAATTTTACGACAAAATTTACGCACCTGTCTATTTTCATTATTATGCATATTGCGCATTTTCTGTTAATCCAATAAACCTTAGACAAATCCAATAAAAATCTCAGGGGTTCCCAAACTTTTGCATACGACTGTATATGTACATACACCGTATATTATCCTAGTTATTGTCGTACATACAATGTAAATAATGCACACATTTGAACAACAATTTTTTATACAGTTTGCACTATTTTACACATATTCCTATTTTGCCCATACTTTTTTTTATTCCTATCTATCTATCTATCTATCTATCTATCTATCTATCTATCTATCTATCTATCTATCTATCTATCTATCTATCTATCTATCTATCTATCTATCTATCTATCTATCTATCTATCTATCTATCTATCTATCTATCTATCTATCTATCTATCTATCTATCTATCTACAAATGAGTCAGTCCCGTATATCCCTCGTGTTACAGCAGCTATAACTGCACATGAACATTTTACTTATAACCTCTGTGAGAAACAGCTGGATTTCTTTGTTACACCTTCAAACGAATTCTTGTCTTATCACACGGTATTTATAAAGATACAGATGTCAGACGGCCATCTTCTGCTTTCTTCTAGTCACTCCATACACATGCTGTTAGAACACCTGGGGTACATCATACGGTGCTGTCTGGACCTATGATCAGAGTAAATCTTCTAAAGCTGGGGATCTGAACTCACTGATTCATCTCACATCATCTCTTCACTTCTGATACAGTGAGAGTATTTCTTTTTTTTTAATATTATGAACACTTAGATGGTGAAACGGTACATTTTTCAGTACATCTAGGGTTGCCACCCGTCCCGTATTTACAGGCAAAATCCCGTATTGATTTGATACGGGACGCGATTTGTCCCGTATTTTACATAGGTCCACATTATACAGCATCCCATGCAAATCACCCCACCCGCATTGTGTGGTGACACGTCCTATTCTACCCCTGATTGGGTAATACTCGTTGGCATCGTTGGTTTGATTGGTTTGTTTTAGGGTTACAGGCCAATCAGAGTCAGAGGAGGGCGGGACGCCACCTCGCCGGTTCTTTTGACAGAGTCAGAGTGACAGAAAATCCATATGAAACGATGGCATCTCCAGATCACCCCCCCGTGTCCAGCTCATACAATACATCCACTGATGTTATTATGTTCATGATGTTCATGGAAGATCTTTTGCAAGTTTGCGAGTTATAATTACTAAGTTATGGATCTGTTCATTTAATAATAAGTTAATAAAATATGGTTCACATCTCACAAGTTCCTCCAAAAGCTTATTGTTTTGTGTTCTCAGTCACACATTGTTGGCGTATATTTATTATTGTCATAGCTGTGTATTCAATATGACCACTCAATAAGACTGAGTGCATCTGTTCACACTGAACTCAATAGCAGATATCTTATTATAATGTTCATTGGTATCGATCTTGATCTTTTTATAAATACATGTTTTAAGTTATGATACACCACCACTGGCACGCCATCGGGACTGTGGTCATCGTGGCCCCGAGGGGTGTGGCCCCCGCTGAGGCAGGCGTCCCTTATTTTTCTGCATTGAAGGTGGCAACCCTAAGTACATCTGCACCAAAGCTGGAGATTCCTCACAGAAACCCTTCATCATTTATAAACAGCTCTACAATTGTGCGTGTTTCTTTCTTAAATCACTCGGTTTATTTATAATCCGTTAAATTCTAATAACATATCAAAACTAACACGTTTTAAGCTGCATCATTGTCAGAGCCGCTATTACAGAAATCCAATATATCATCTTAACGGTATGCTGTAAAAATGTTACGATTCTTCACGAGCTTGAAGGAACGATGTTCTTCACCGATAAATATTTCAGTCGTCCTCGCTGAATAATTAAAGCCTTACATCCTGGCTGTTCTCTCGTATTTAATGTGAAAATGTGAAGCCGTAAGCAGACACTGTGATCTACACGCTGCGAAGACTCTCTAATTATTATCCTGTTCCACATCAGTGGCTTTTATATATTAGTGTATATTTTTCTCTCTTCCTCCAGCAGGGGGCAGGATGAGCTTTCACATGGAACTGGACACCATGTCTGTGCTCTACTTTACAGAATGGAGTGAAAAAAGTAATAGAAAATAAATAGGAGAACGTCATGTGAGTGCGTGTGACAGTGATCACATGACCACGAGCTACAGCAAGGAGAATCTATTTATAATGGGGGTGGGGGGTGGTGTCTGTCAAGAAATACCCACAATCCTTCTGGCTCTTTGGCGTCATAGCCACGCCCATAAGACACGACAGTTAGGTGATGGAGAGAAAGAGATGCAGAGAGAGAGAGAGAGAGAGAGAGAGAGAGAGAGAGAGAGAGAGAGAGAGAGAGAGGACTTAAGAATAGGAATAATAGAGACATTGACGGCATTGAAGAAAGAAAGAAAGAAAGAAAGACAGAAAGAAAGAGCAACATTGTATAGTAAATGAGTTAAAACGTGCAAAATTATCACGTTTTATGACCCGCCCACATTGCTTCATCGTCCTCATCACTTCATCTCTTCTTTCAGTAAAGAACGGCTTATCTTAAAATAAAGAAAAGAGAAATAGAAATGGATTTTATCCCTTCTGAAATTTAATTAGCAATGTTATTTCAGCTAAGCTGTCTAATATTAGTCTTGAAGCCACGATACGCGTGCTGGATACTGTGAAGGTAAAAGATGAACCGTTTGCCCTTGTAATGCCATGGTGTGTGTGTGTGTGTGTGTGTGTGTGTGTGTGTGTGTGTGTGTGTGTGTGTGTGTGTGTGTGTGTGTGTGTGCGTGTGTGTGTGCATGTGTGTGTGTGTGCGCGCGTGTGTGTGTGCATGTGTGTGTGTTTATTACAGTATGCTCTACCTGATTCTCGTTGTATGCTTCTCCCTCTGGATCCACCATTCCTTCCCCCATCTGCTCCTCAGTGGCCTCCTGACCAAACTCCTCAGGCTGCAAACACGAAAACACACACACACACACACACACACACACACACACACACACACACACACACACACACACACACACACACACACACACACACACAGGGAAACATCACATAGAGAGAAAATAAAACAAAGCACTGGACTGAAAATAAAATCAAATATATATTTTGTACTTTTTTAGTACTTGGGATTTTTTTTTATCTCCTTATCCCATTCATCAGCATAGTTCGCTAACTAGCTAGTTCAGAATGCAGACTTCCTGTATCACTTTGACTTGGGTACTGAAAAAAGTACTGACATTTTACCCACATTTAAAGCTACAGAATCTGAATTAATGGATTAAATCCTAAAACTTTTTTTCAGAGCAATTTTACTTTGGGTAGCTGATTAAGTCTCTCGGCTCCCCGCCGTTTGTAATTCAGTGTTATTGATGTACCATATTATTCATTACCACAGTCTTACTATGCATGTGACCTAAGGATGATTTAGAGCAGTGGTCCCCAACCTTTTTTTCACCGCGGACCGGTCACTGTTTGATAATTTTACCGCGGCCCGCTGGAGGTGGGGGGTGGGGCATATACAATTAAATTAAAATTAATTTAATTGTATTTAATCATGCCTTTTTAACTCACTACAACGCTAAATCAATGAGAACCCTGAGCTTGTTTCTTTACAACGAGACGGTTCCATCTGGGGTAATAGGAGACGATGACACCCGAAGTGTGTCGCTTATGTCCAGTTTATTCCGTTGTTTTGTTTCGGTTGCCGTCACTGCAGAAAATCCCCGCTTCACACAGATAGCATGTCGGAAATGGCGATAGGGATGTAAGTGCTGTGGTGACAATCTCAGGGTATTCCGCCATGGCTTTAATCCAGAACACCGGCAGAGTTTCTAACTTTCTAACGACGTCTGTTTCGTGCTCATTTTTGCTAATTTATGGGTTAAATTTGAGCAAACACAATATACACGTACACCAAGCACTGTTAAACATGACAAAGTACCGGTGAACAGAGAGAAGAGCGATACACACCTTCTCTCTCCACCAAAGCTACAACACCACTGACGCTCGCAGCCGCTCAGCTCCAGACGTCACCTAAACCCGGCCCGATATCATGATATTTTGCGCATGCGCGGTATCGGTGCGGCTTTAGGTGACATCTCTCAGCTCCCGGTTATCCTCTCGTCCATGGAAAGTCGCACAAACCCGAGAGAAATACACGACAGTAAATAAAATGGAAATAATTTTATGTTCCTTAGGCAGCCCGGTACCATTTGGTCCACGGACCGGTCCCGGTCCGCGGCCCGGGGGTTGGGGACCACTGATTTAGAGGACAGCTCGTATCTTACGTATCCTTTGCGACCTTCTCAAATTTGGCTGCTTTTTTAATATTCACCCAGACTTTCATATAGATTATTATTATATGTCCTTTCTGATATACAATACTAAATATTCCAAACATCTCATCAACCTCCTGAGAGAACATCATTGTTTGAGCTGAACTTTTATCTGCAGTGTTTGTTTTGATCCGAAGACAAATTCTTTATTTTCTATTTCTTTATTTCTTATTCTTTATTTTCTAATTCTTTATTTTCTACATTTTTTTTTTTTACAAATCCTGCCAAATCTCAGGTTCTGAGACTGTGGATCATTAATGATTCATGAAGCGTAATCTGAAAGTGTGTGTGGTTTTATATGGAACTATCCAGAAAAAAAAAATAAATAAAATAAAAAAATAACCACACATCCTGAAACGATGACCTAGATACCAAGAGGAAAATGGGTGTGGCTTAGAGACGATCGATTCTGCTGAAAAGATCCATGTCATCTGAGTAAATAAGGATGAATGATGGGACACAATGGCGTCGATGCACTGCAGAAGTACAGAAGATTATTTTAATCAGTTTATACGGCTTTTCACTCGGTAAAAACAAATGACTGATGTTCTGTCTGTGAGTCTGGTCTAAAATGAGTCAGGACTCTGAGATGTGTGCTTTTTTCCCCTCTGTTGTTAAACTTACAGAGAATTTTAGCTGCTTTTTAGATGAACAAACACTTGGAGCATCTCAGAAAGCAGATATGGGATTGATATCAACATTTATTCTGAAAATACAAACAGTTTTTATGGAACAAAAAAAATTCTATGAATTTATCACCCCAGTATTCTAGGGGAAAACAGAAATACTGACAAAAGACTAAAATTCTAAAAGTCCCGAGTGTCTATTTTCATATGAGCTTCATATTAACACCACTGTAGAGTGAGACATGACAAAGATGTTGAATCATCAAATTGGACTCAACACAACAGGATGAAACTCCTTTTTTTTTGGAGTTATTAATGTACAGAATCTTGTGTTTACATTCCCTATATGAAATATCTACAAAGCTGAAGTCAATTCCCTTTGTGCCGGTCACATTTCATTAACGTGATAATAAATCGAGATGTTGTGCTGTCTCTCTGGGCAGGTGGGGTATTTTTAAACGGTGCAAATCCTAGCCAACTAGGCCAAGTTTCAACAGCGTGTAATCCCAAAATCTCAACACGACACGTTCAGTCCAACACGCCAACTCCGTTATACACACCTCACAGACCATCCAATTACACACTCAAACCCAGCACAAACTACCACCATACAAGCAGGAAATACACAAAATTTCTAAAGCTGTACTTCTAAACTTAAGTGTGCATAAGTATTTGGCCCTGTTAACTCATTCATTCATCTTCTACCATTTATCCGAACTTCTCGGGTCACGGGGAGCCTGTGCCTATCTCAGGCGTCATCGGGCATCGAGGCAGGATACACCCTGGACGGAGTGCCAACCCATCACAGGGCACACACACACACTCATTCACTCACACACACTATAGACAATTATCCAGAGATGCCAATCAACCTACCATGCATGTCTTTGTACCGGGGGAGGAAACCGGAGTACCCGGAGGAAACCCCCAAGGCACGGGGAGAACATGCAAACTCCACACACAAGGAGGAGGCGGGAATCGAACACCGACCCTGGAGGTGTGAGGCAAACATGCTAACCACTAAGCCACCGTGCCCCCTGGCCCAGTTAACTAACTAACTAACTGACTACCTAACTAACCAATTAATTAATTAATTAAATAAATAATTAATATTTAGGTGAGTGAATACTTACGCAAGCCACTTAGACTATATTTTAGCTATGAAGGTCTAATGGTTTGTTTGGATTTTCAGAAGTTCTGGCATGAGTTGGCCTGTATTTTAGCTCTTGTTGATGTTATGGTTGTTATTCTACTATAAAATGAGTCATGAGACATGAAACTTGGTCAGTAGGTACTGTAAAACTCCCTCTTGCTGCTCCACAGGAGAGTTCAGTGGTGTGATCAGCCTGATGGTGGCGCTCCAGTGCAGTGCATAATGTTTTGGCCTGTTAGTCGAACCAGTGAGTGCTTTTCTACCTTGTGTCCATGCAGCTAATCAAAGTTATATTTTGAACTAATTTGCATAATATGTGAATCCTAGTTTTCCGAACTAGTCCGTGGAATCTTAGCACATTTGGACAAATACTCTGAAACTTTCTGAACACATGGTGATGCTTGTAAAAAATACATGGCTCCACATGTTGAAGGGCGGAGCTTAACTGACTCAAATACAGTGTTATAGTGTGGTCATTCATAGGGGGTGGAGTTATGTTCAAAGAGCTACGTTCTAATAATAAAAATAGCAAATAATAATAAAAAATCAGCCAATCAGCTGTCAGCAGCACAGTAAGTTCTACTGTGTCTATGGTCTCTATGTGAATCGGTTCGAGCCGGGCACAGCGACCTCTAATTTAAAAAAAAAGGTACTTGGACCCCGCACGTCGCAGCTTTGATCATTGTGTTGTTTATTCTAGTGGGGTGGGGGAGGGCTCACAGGGAAATCTGTAAATCTTACACACCCTCTTACATCAGCGCGCACACACACACACACACACACACACACACACACACACACACACACACACACACACACACACACACACACACACAAATCAATGTTAAAGAGTCAATGGTTTGGGTTGATTTTAAAGTGCCGTCATAGAGAAGAGACACCTGAGTAATGAACAAACACACTGATGGAGCTTCATGACCTTCAGCAAGGTCATGTGACCAAGCTGATGTGTGGAGCAAGAGCAGAGTGTGTGTGTGGGGGGGGAGAGAGAGAGAGAGAGAGAGAGAGAGAGAGAGAGAGAGAGAGAGAGCGAGAGAGAGAGAGAGAATGATGAGTGAGGATGCCTAAGTGGGAGAGGGATACAAAATGAGATAAACAGAATAAACAAGGTATTCTGTAAAGAGAGGAAGGAAGAGAGAGAAAGGAAACAAGGTACAGTGACAAGCAAATGGAGTGAGAAAGAAAATGAGAGAGATAGAAAGTTGAAGAGTGACGGAGAGGATGGGGGTGGAGGGTTAAAGAAGAATGGAAAGGAAGAGAGAGGGTAAAAGAAAGACAGATAAATAGAGCGAGACGATGAGGGAGGGCAAGAGAATGTGAGAAGATGAAAAAAAAGAGAAATAAAAATTATGGACAGAGAAGAGGGTGAAAAGAAATAAAGTGAGACTGAGACAGAGGAGAGAAAAGAAAAAAGAAAGGGAGGGATATAAATATAGCACAAGAGGAAGTCACAAAGAGAAGGAAAGACGTGGGTGAGACGTGGGTAAAGAGACACCAGCTGGGTTTCCACTTCTGACCTTCGGGGGAAAAAACCTAACCCTGTTTGAAGGACACGTCTAAACAACGACCTCATAAAGAAATCTATTAGGACGAATCTAATCTAATATGTAACCAGCAGGACAGGACAGGGCAGGACAGGGCACGAGACTGGAGGATAAACGTACGTTCACGTCTGAGGGAAACTCGTCTTTCTTCATGAGGCCGGTGGCAGCGGCGATGTTACCGGCTCCAGAGAGGACGACGCCCCCGAGGTGAGATGCCTGCTCCTTCGTCTTCTCAGCCACTACAGGAGAAAACACACAGCTTCAGCACTTCAGCACACATCCCCTAGACCTGAAAACACCTCAAAATCCAATCCGACTATGATGTCAGACTTCTGATCTTCAGCACACTACACAGCTCGTCTTTATACGACGCTTCGTTCTTCTTTCTCAGGCTACAGCAACATTGTTCAGCTTTTTAACAAAGTCTCCCAGAAATAATGTTTTTGTTCCTGTCTCACTTCACCGGTCAGTAAGATACACTCATTAAATTATTAAAAAAAATCCTCCTAGGTTAATTTTTATTTATTACTAAACACCAACAAATGTTACACCCGAACATCACACATCATACGCCTGTAATGAAAATACTGAGCGTAATATTTCTGACAAAAGAAGGTGACTAAAAATGACACTATGTCAAAAAATGGTAAAAAAATGTAATAAATAAACATGAAATTATTTGTAATAAATAAATAAACAAACAAAAAATAAATAATTTATTAATAAAAAAAAGAAAGAAAAAACACACTAATAAGTAAATAAATGAAACATGTATCTTATTCCATAGTAAAATTGTAAAAATAATGAGTGAAAATAAATGAAAATATGAAAATGAAAATTATTTTTTACTCTAAAAAAAGAAGCAATCAAGGAAACAAATACAAAAATAATAAAAAAAAAAAACTAAAAATAAATAAATTAGCAAATAAAACTAATAATAAATAATAAAACAATTATAATTAAAAACAAAATTATAAACACTTAAAAACAAGAAAGAAAAGTAAACCATAAAAATCATTAAATAAACACATAGATGAATTTGTAATAAAAAAAGATAAATTGAATTGAATAAAAAAAAAAAAAAAAGAAATAAATAAATAAGAAGCTGAATAAATATCTGAATACTTTAACAGACGTAATAGAGGGCATGTGGCCTGGGCTTGGTGTAACATCGTTTGTAATTTAATCCTGTTTGTACAGAACCCAAATTTTACACTTATAGACTCGTACACGTGTCACTGGCTCGGTGCTGCGAGGTGGCTGCATGCCAAAGTAATCGAATTCCGCATTAAAGCGTCTATTATTTAGAAGGTAAAGAGAATGAGCTCACCCGTAGCCACGCTGTCTTTGGTCTTGCTGCCTGGAAACAGAAAAAAGGGATGAGTTTCTTTTCTGCAAATGTCAGTTTTCACACTGTGTCACTGCAAGAAAGGAGGCCAGAGCGTCCGACAGGAGACGATCGTTATCAATGATCTGATGCTTCACAATGATCTGTTGTCATGTGCAGAAACATGGAGAGAGGGTTGGAATCATCCACACCTGAGGATGCCGTGATGCTCTTTACAGCTCTGAGGAACTCTGATGTTGTTACAGTTAAAGTCTTTTTATAGCTACAGGAGTGTAGACAAACAGGAAACGGACTGAGAGCAAATGACATGAAATTTGTAAAATACAGACAAATTGTTTGTGTTGATTTAGAATATTACTCAGGGGTGTCAATACTTTTGAGAAATAATCATTATATTAGAACATACAGTTGCTTGTATTGTTTCCCCTGTTTTTTTCTTGCTGGGCAGTAAAATGAGCTCTCTGCTCTCTTCCACATAAATGAGCTCACCGATGCGTGTGATTGACATGGAGAGACAGCATATAAGCCCCGCCTACCCTGAGATCAGGACCAAGATTACTCCCTTGGCTCTCAGCCACAGAAGGCTGTAGCAAGAGTATATTCTTTTTCTTGTTCTTCTTATTTTTCTTCTTCTTATTGTTATTATACAATTTACACACAATTTTACATATAATTTTTGAAAAAATATATATTTATTTTTGCCCAGCATTCTTCCTAGTAATTATGTAAATAGGAAGTATATTTGTTTTGTGCTGGGTTTTTTTATTTGATTACATTTTTAATTTGTAAATATTAAATTATATGTTTTAAAACCTAAACACCTTAAAAAAAAATTATATATATATATATATATATATATATATATATATATATATATATATATATATATATATATATATATAAAGCAAGGTAGTATATTAATCACTCTTTTAAAAGTAACCTTTCTTTTATAATATTGCGGTGTTATAAGTGTTCACTTCTCTCAGCTCTTCTCACAGCTCTGTGTGTGTCTGGGTCTCTATGTGTGTGTCTCTGTGTGTGTGTGCTTTTTATCTACAGCTGATGACCAAGAAAGAGTGAAAATTAGCTCGCTCACACTCACACACCCCTCCTGCATATGAGCTTGTCTTGTTTGTCCTCTGAAGATCAATCTCCCTCTCTCTCACTTGCACACACACACACACACACACACACACACACACACACACACACACACACACACACACACACACACGTCATGCTAGCTGAAGCATAGCTTTCAGGGCCATTGTTCTCTCAGTGTGTGAGATGCTGCTTGCACATCGCTGTGCTGCTGCTTGCTAAACATCAGGAGGTGGGATTAGAATATCTCGGCTAATTGGCTCCCTCTGTCCCAGACTGTGTTATTGTGTGTAAACATGTCTGTGAGTGTGTGTGTGTGTGAGTGTGTTTGTGTACACAAATGAAACAGTTTTAATCCTAAAAAATGAAAAAATTTAAACTGGGTTTGCACGGTTCTCTCTCTCTCTCTCTCTCTCTCTCTCTCTCTCTCTCTCTCTCTATGTGTGTGTGTGCGTGTGTGTGAGAATATGCTAAGTCCCTTCTTAAAAGAAGCAGGTCGATAAATATCAGCTTTTCTTTCCATCCGTTAGATATGACAGCCTGCAGTCAATCATCTGCACCTTCTGCTCTTTGTTTAAATGTTCCTCAGGGGACTGTCTAATCGACAGAAAGAGTTTAGACAGAATGATTTAAGCACACACACACACACACACACACACACACACACACACACTAACATAGAGAGAGAGAGAGAGAGAGAGAGAGAGAGAGAGAACCAGAAATATTCCTTTTAAGAGAAAAAATGCACTGCAAAATAACAATAAATAAAAATCATCTTATGACTATTTTGTCTCCAAGCCCTTCAGTGTGTGTGACCGTTATGGTGGATATCTGGTATAAAGAGTTGATGCTTTCAGGCATTCTATAGTTCTTTTAAAAAATACCATCATCAGGAATTCTGACTGCTTCTGCCAGGAGGTAAAATCTTGACCCGGAGCTGGAGCTTAAACCAAGATAAACTACAACAAGAAAGCATTACATACTGAACTATATCATCATCGTAGACTTTTTGTTACACAAAAAAACACAAAAATCTGTCGGTCATCATGCACAAAAAATTAATATCAAAGATGGAGATCAACAATGTTTGATCTCAAACTCTTTCTAATAGCTTGTGTAATTCATTTTGGTGTATTTTGTATACTTCTGGAATCGACTGTAAATTTGCTATTTCTGTACGTTTTCTGCTATGAGTGACAAACTGAAAATGTCAAACGTAGTTTATCTCTTTTAGGTGTGTAGTGACGGCTACCACTGTTATTTATTATACTGTTGTTGCTTAGCAAAGAAGTGAACTACTTTGTTTCTTGTAACCATTTTTACTAATTTCTCTTCTGGGCATTTAGCATTGAATGGAAACTAATTTCATGTATGAAGGTGTGAGTTAGGAAATGAAGAATATTTATTCTGAAACATTTTGTCATGCTAATAAATCCCCATGAACTGACTTGTTTATTCGTTTAGCCATAAACCTTCCCATCCTTTAAAGGTGGGGTCTACGATATTTGAGAAATGCTTCCAAAAACTTCGTTAGGCCACCAAACAAAACAAATGTGTAGCCAATGAGCAGAAAGGGGCGGGTCTTGTCAATATGGGAGGAGAGAGTGTTCAGTGCGCATGTGCGCATATTCACAGATTGGAGTTTCCAGAGTCAATAACTCCTGAGCTAAACGCTGTTACTACACAAAACGCGGTTGTAGCTGCCTCTCTACATTACTACGATAGAAAAGAGGTGTTATTTGTGTAGTAACAGCGTTTAGCTCAGGAGTTATTGACTCGGGAAACTCCAACCTGTGAATATGTGGCTGACTTCCTGCTCCTTCAGTTCTCTCCAGCGCTGGAAAGCTGATCCTATATTAACACGTCCTACTTCTTGTCCTTATCGTAAGTCTTTCTTCACTTTCTTTCTTTGTTTTTATCCTCCATGTCTCCTCCAACTCTAAAAAAAAAAGAGTTACAAGGTCTAATGTAATCAGTATGTATCAGTATCTTGAAAATACATTATCTAGGGTTATTATATATATATATATATATATATATATATATATATATATATATATATATATATATATTATGGAATAAAAAACAACTGTGATTGGGTCCTGTATAAAATATGTATAAAAAATTCATACCTCCATAATGCGAATGCAAAACAGCTTGAATGCTGAACAGCTGTTCATTCTCTTCCACTCGAGTGATATATAATACATAAAGGCTGCAATGAATTTCCTCATATCAGCAGGATGACGTACAGATGATAGGAATTTTGCTGTTTCTGGAGCATCATTACCCCCAAATGTTTTTTTCCAAACCTTCAATTATCCAATCAACCCTTCAAGAACCTAATTCAAGAAGAGTTTACACTATGTATGAAATGTGTACATGGATGGTACAAACTAGAGCCCTGCGCGGGACTGTTTTTATAAACCCACACCCGCCCGCTCCTGCTGAATTTCTGCCCAGGACCGCCCGCGCCCGCAAGCTGCGTGTTCCACTCCCGCCCGCACCCGCGATGTTTGTGTCCACTCCCGCCCACTTCCGCGGATTTTTTCTTGAGAGCTTGTGAAAATTTTGATTGTATACAAATGATCAGACTAATTATTAGTTCAGGCTAATGTCCAGAATAACAGAATTAAACATGATTGCATTTAAATAAGATAAATTAATACTAATGCTAATACTAATCTTCTTCTCAACGTCATGTGTTGACTCCATTCTTATTATTAGGCTACACACCAAATCCCACCGGGTCCCGCGGATCTCCCGCTAAATTTTTTGACCGCCCACTCCCGCCCGGGGCAAAGGTGAAACCGCCCGCTCCCGCGAGATTTGCGCTGGGTCCCGTGGGAGCCCAATCCTAATGCAGCCCTCTAGTACAAACTTTACATTCAGAACATTCTAGAACCTTTAAGGCATTTATAATGTAAATAAACCATCTCGGTCCTTGGTTCAGGTTCTTTAAGAGTTCTTCACCGGTTCATTTGGATAACTGGAGGTTCCTGGAGCACTTTGCATGGACGGAGAGAAAGACGCTCTGTAAACTATATGAACAAAAATCTACATGACCTGGAACTGTCCATATGTCAGGCACTACAGGGGGAAAGTAGAGCAGTGTTAACGGTTTCTTTCTAACAGGACTCTTGTTTTTTTGGACAACATGAATGGAACCTACAGTGAAAAACAAAATAATAGCATGTGCTGCATTATGGGATAATCAAAGGTAGGTCTAAAGTAGGGCTTTTATACTGAAATTCAGGTTCAGGTTTATTTTAACGCTCAGTGCCATATCATTCACATATAATATTATTATTTTTCACTTTTCATTTTTGATAAAGTCATATAAGTTTAAAAATGTTTTTTTTCTTTCGTCTCCATATCTTCTATCCCATGGTTTTTTTTTTAGTTTTAAAGGATGGGTCTGTGTTAAAAATGGTGGCCTAGATGCTGCTTAAAAACTCAAAAACTTTTACTCAAGAAAAATCTGGCAACCCCTGAGCTATGGACGACATACAGGTGATTTTAACAATATCGATACGGAGAAATTTCTACACATACTGTATATTTTAATTAACAGAATTTTTAGACCTACTGGGTAAGTGTGTGGTACAAACCCAACAAATTACTGCTAAATATTTTCTGCTTAATATGCAGAACCTTACGTTGGGTTCTATCGTATTTAGCATTTTTATTGGTTCCCCAGAAAGTCACTGAACTCTTAAAGGTTCTACATTACTTCATATGTAAAGTATCCTGAGCTGTGTGGGATTCAGGGCACATGCTCTCCCCTGACTTTGCGCTCTCTTGTACTAATGATTTCTCCGGTACTTTCTTTGTTCTCCGTACAGATACCTTGCATTTGTTTAGGTCTATTTTTATCCGAACTGTGCAAAGCAGGAAGCAGGTCAGCTTCTACTAATTTATACTCTGCTGTGCAATGTGTCACTGTGGCACACAAACAAACACACACACACACACACACACACACACACACACACACACACACACACACACACACACACACACACACACAGATACAGTATTCAGCCATATAAAGACCTCCTATTGTCCTACAGTAAGCACTGTTGATTCTCAGGTGGGTAAACACATACAAACACACACACACACACACACACACACACACACACACACACACACACACACACACACACACACACACACACACACAGGTTGCCATGCATTGTGTTGCATCAGACAAGGTGTGTGTCCTGAAAAAGAGTGCTACATTGTGAGATCATGGAATAGTGTGACATGTGGCCAGCCTGGCTCCTGTCCAACCCTCGGGCAGGAGATCAGAGAGAAGCTGGAGCATGTCCAAGCTACTACACCTCTCTCTCTCTCTCTCTCTCTCTCTCTCTCTCTCTCTCTCTCTCTCTCTCTCTCTCTCCCTCCTTCTATGTCTCTTTCTCTCTCTCATTCTTTGATTTTTAAATTGATGGAAATGTTCATTATTAAATGAAGTGTAAGCTGTCATAATACAATATACAGTATATTATTTATAGATAGGAGGTACATGAGATAAAAGATAAAGATACATAAAGATACAGCATTAAGTCTGGATTACATTTAATAAAATTAATTCTACATTGTTTTTAGAAATGATTGTTTCTATAGTAACAACTTAACACAGCGGATGTTCCTCGTGAACCATAGCCGTGATAAAACGTGTTCAACTGTTGATATGGTGAAGTTTTCTGTAAGGATATATTTGTTTAAGAAAGGAGTCTCCAGTGCCAGAGCTTTATAACAGGCTTATATAGAGTTAATACTGTATCGCTTATATAAAGTTAATAGAGTTGACGCTTCTTTCGGGTTTCTCAAAAACACGTCAGGGAATCTGGAGAGAGAATGACGGTTTTCTAACTGATATAATGTCAGAGTTAACAGGAGCTTTCATGGACGTTAAGCAACATTAAACATAATTGGGGTAAAATTGGTTTAAATCCAGATGGATGTTTTTGTTCTAAAATTTCTACATTATTCATATCAACCAGTCTCCTGTTCCCAAAGTGCAGGCTACACAACAACAAATAATAATCAGTTTATGTTTACAGTCATGATTCGAATTCAAATGTTATCAGGCCCCGGAGGCATCACGCATCTTACGAACATTTCATCACAGATATGGAACGTCAGCAGTGACGGCTCTGTGCTCTTTAGCTGGTGGCTTGTTATTTTCCTTTTTCTTCACATCCAGTTTATTGGCAGCACCTTCTGTGTGATTAATATTTACATTCTGTCACATACATACAGTGCGTATCATACATCATACTGTATATCATTTCCTTAAATGATCTGCATTCCATATTAGCGCTAATATAATTTAACCACACCCACCTCCACCATTGTCAGATATATAATTTGACCTCTGTTTTTTCATCATAGTTGAGTTTTTTAATTATTAAATTATTATATAACATGTATTTTATATATATATATATATATATATATATATATATATATATATATATATATATATATATATATATATATATAAGACTTCTGGGATCATGAAATAAGCCAAATGTCTCTGAAAACACAAACGGTGTCTATAGAATTTGTCCCTTAAGTTTCCTCCTGAGATGCTTACCTCAATATGTGCCACCTCAATATGTGTATAATATTATTACTAGTGGTATTATGGGAAATACAATAGCTTATACTAGTTCATACAGTATACTGTTACACAAAACACCCACTCCTGACAAACCCCGCCCTAAAGCAGCGTGCACGATGCACCGCGTGAACTGCATAAGTATTTCCAATATGTAAAATAAATCATTAGTTCCATTTCAATCTTTGTGCCACTATAACGTAACCACGACGGTTCTCCAGGCGCACAACCACCTCCCACATCCGCCCCCACAAATACACACCCCCACCCACCCCCTTACGCACGTGCTCTCGTCCACCCAAAAGCTTTGAAAAAATCTCCTCCCACGCGCCCACGGGAGTGGAGCTGAGCTGAGATGTGATGAGAGTGTGTGCGTGTGTGCATGTGTCACCTCTTACCCACGAACATGACGCCTTCCTTGGTCTTCTCCGCTGCCACCGCCACGCCTTCCTTGGTTTTTTCCGCGGCTACCGCCATGCCTTCTTTAGCTTTAGAAAACCCCTTCATGAAAACGTCCATTTTGGCCCCTCTGTCTGCAGAATGAGCGCGAGAGAACGTTAAAGGCGAGAAAGCAGCCGAGCGCGCGTGCATGTAACTGTAATGATGGACTATTATGTGTTTTATACCCTTATTTGGCTGTAGCACTATTCAATCCCAAAATATAGAATACAGTTGGATTTAAGCCAGGACATCATGCTTTCTCCTGATTATTATTGCATGGGATATTGATATAGAGACAGAATCAGAGATAGAGATTTTCTCTTGAACGTCACGCTGCATAAATGATGAACTAATATCATAGTAAGCTTCTTGCTCTGAATAAATGGCCCACAAACATAATATGAAACTGTAGCATATAATGCATTAATAACCAATTATATGTCACAGCAGCATATAAACCTAATATCAGGATTCTGTCACTCACTGCGATTTGCATAAAATAGCAGAATGGGACTAAATACCCAGTAAAACACTGTTTATTTAGATACAATACAGCATTAGAAGTGTGTTGCACTAAACTGACATTTAATTTTTATTGATTTGTATTAAATTATATTAACAGCTCATGACATTATATTGGAGTAGATTTACCAGTGAACAGCCGAGAAAGTGCCTGATATCTGTCTAATGTCTTATATGGTATTGCATTGCATTTGCTGGTCAGATATCTAATGTGTAGTGTACTACATTCATTTAAAAGTAAAACACTACACAACACCACACCACACGACACTACACAACACCACCACACTTCACAACACTACACTATGCTACAATATACTACACAACACTATACTACACTACACAACACTACGCCATGCTACAATATACTACACTTCACAACACTATACTACACTACACTGCACTATGCTACAATATACTACACTACACTACACAACACTACACTATGCTACAATATACTACACTGCACAACACCACCACACTATACATTACTACACTACACTACACTACACAACACTACACAACGCTACACCACACATTACTACACTACACTACACTACATCACACATTACTACACTACACTACACTACACTAACCACACTATACTACACTACACTACACTATACGACACTACACCACACATTACTACACTACACTACACCACACATTACTACACTACACCACACATTACTACAATACACCAGACATTACTACATTACACTACACAACACTACACTAACCACACTATACTAGACTACACTATACTACACTACAGAACACTACACCACAATATACTACACTACACACTACATGACACACTACAAAAACACACCACACTCTACACAACACTACACACTACACACAACACTACACTGCACAACACCACACAACACACAACTACACTACACACTACACTACACCACACCACACTACACACAACACCACACTATACTAAACACATTACTACACTACACAACACTATACTACAGTAAACCACACTACACACAACAATATACCACTACACACAACACTCCACACACTACTGCACTGCACACTACTACACACTACACTACACACCACAATACACACTACACAACACTACACCACTACACACAACACTACACTACACACAATACTACAATACACAACACTACACCACACTACACATTACTGCATTACACTACACAACACTACTCCACACTACACATTACTGCATTACACTACACAACACTACACATTACTACATTACACTACACAACACTACTCCACACTACACATTACTACACAACACTATACACTACACTACACAACACACAATACTACTCTACAAACTACACAATTCCACACTACACACAACACAACTACACATTACACAACACTACACACTACACAACACTATATTACACACTACACTACACTACATACAACACACTACACTACACACAACACTACACAACACACAACACTACACCAATACACTACACACTACACTACACACGACACCACAACACACGACACTACACAACATTACACGAATACACTACACACTACACAACACTACACTGCACACTACACTAAACTACACTACACACAACACTACATTACACTCTACACTACACACAACACGCTACACCACACACAACACACTACATTACACACAACACTACACACTACACAAAACACAATACTACACAACACTATTTTACACACTACACTACACACTACACAACATACTAAACAACATAACACACTACACAACACTAAATCATTACACAACGCTACACACAAAAATACACAACACTACACAGCACTACACTACACTACACCACTACACACTACACTACACTACACCACTACACACAACACAACACTACACTACACACAACACTACACTACACTACACACAACACTACACACAACACTACACTACACTACAGACAACATTGCACTGCCTCTTGGTGTCATGGCTGCGCCTCTTTAGGATACATTGTGTGCACCGCCTCAGTTTCTCCATCTCTTTAAATCTGATGGCTGTTATTTTTCTTTTCGGCGTTTATATTTTTTCTTTTATTCTGTCTTTTCTTTTTAACCCAGCGCCTACAGGTCGAAGGAGAACATCACGTGCCTTTTTAACGATTAACTAACACCTGCTCATTAATTATTACTCGATGTGACAGTGATATCCTCAGTGATAGAGGACAAAAGGACCTTAGATATATTCAGAACAATATGATCTGGTGATCTGGTGTAGAGATGGTGTGGAATAACCACCTGAGAATCAAGTCAATCTCATGGACCTGAAATCTGCTTATTTTCTCATCTGATGTGTTAAAATGTCTATTACATTATTATATCACATGATACGGTATCCTGTGTGTTATAATAGAAAGCTGTTTGATCGAATACACGTGTGGGTTTAATGATAAAATAAAGGAGAAAGGAATCGATTGGATCTTCACCCAGGCAAGAAAAATGGTTTCTTCCTTCGTTTCATCTTGGATCTACAGTCAATCAGTAGGTCACGACTGCAATAAATTCATAAATAAAAGCACAAACACAGCTTGAGCTCGTCGGTGATTTCTTCTTATTTATGCACACAATTAATAAACACATCCAATAAATAAAAGATCACCATGAGCCTTGATATCTTTCTTTGATCATTCTTTCTTTTCTCTATACCTGATACTATACAATATTATTATCACAATTATTATTATTATTATTATTATTATTATTATTATTATTATTATTATTATTATTATATACATATATAAATATATAATTTCTTTTGCATGAGATCCTAAATAAAAAGCCACACTCACCTTTTTAAACGCCTCCTGCGTCCTTTAACGCTTCAGTAGATTCAGTAACACGGAGTAAAGAGTGATCCGGTGTGATGTGCGCGTGGGCCACGAGATCTCTGCGCTCGGCCAATAGCGCCCGCTGTCCCATTGACCACGCCCCCCTTGGTGTGAAGCCTGACGTCATCACCCTGGCTGTGATTGGTCAGTCAAACGCCTATATTATATAGGATAGTATGTGATCAAGGTTTCAATGAACAGCAAATTAATTCAGGCTGGAAAAAATAAAAAAAAATAAAAAATTCAAACGTATCCTTCTTTAGACCCTGGCCAATTTATTAGGAACAGCCAGTCAGCCAATAATGTGTATCACAGAGTTCACATAAAAATGTACAAAAAGTTTAGATTTTAGGATTGGTGATGGTGCCAAACAGGTTGGTTTGAGTGCTTAATTTCTAATTTAATTGATTTTCCCTTAATCTTCACCCTAATTTAGAAAAATCGCCACCTACCAGTCAGCTCTCCCCATCCTATGACAGCTTCTTACCAGGAAGGATAAAGGTTATCACATGTGGTTCTTCCGCTGAGATATGTGAAGCCAGACAAGCCAGAAATTGATCTAGTTCTCATTATCTAATCAATGTTTATAGCTGCAAGTTAATGCAACTATAAAGGGATATAAGTTATGACGCTTAATTTTAAAAAATCATTATACTGTATAAACACATTGTGTCACATAACTCTTTAAAAAAAGCTTATCGTTAATGACTCGATTGATGGACGAGCTGCTATGGGGAAAATGTTCAGCTCTGTGTTTTCCAGGAGACATACAATGACAAACATCATTCGTATCTCTGTGTCTTTCATCAATTTCATCTCTCAGTCTGTAGGGTGAAATAATAACAGTAAAGAAACCAGGCACAATATTTACACAATCACTCACCCAGAATGTGACAGAATGTCAGCTCAGAGAAGCAGCGGTCATTGATTTACACAGCATGCACTGATTGTAGTGTAATCACTGAAACACTTACTGTATACCACTTTGCATGCATGAAAATAAGCCCATTGATCATTCTGTCTACAAAGGCAGCAAAGCAGATAGTGGAGTTTAGTCACAGAGTTGATTTTTCTTGTGCTGAATCGCTGGATCGAACTAAACACCTGTATAGAAGGCAGAAATGAGCGAGTAATTCTGTACCATCGATTTTTTCATATAGTTTGTTGATCTCAGGGATGTTATCTTTGTTTAAAGTGAGATGTGATCTACAGTAATGGCTAAAATATTAATTGTGATTTATTTTGTGATTGTAATAGTGTTCAAATCTGATGCTAAATACTTTTCTTGCCCTTTAGAATGTATTAATCATTATGACTATTTTTCTTTCTTTATATTTTCATACTAAAGCTTATTCCTAAGCAACTACAAGGATAAAGAGTTTCTTTAATGGCAGTGATTCTAGACAGCCTGTATGACCAGAGGGTTATATAAGTACAGAATTTACTCCCTTTTCCATGTTTTATTAGAGTCTGAAGTGAAATGGTCCTTGGCTACCAATCATTACACTTGGCAGAAACCCAACACTGAGAACTGTGAAGCAGTGGCAGATTTAGGATTGTTTAAAGGCAGGGTGGGGCCACAGTGGGCAACAATTTACAGATGCGGGCAAAAAATAATGTGCAATTCTTTTTTCATTATTCAATAGTACTAGACGGTTAGCACGTTCGCCTCACACCTCCAGGGTGTAAGTGGTAGAAAATGAATGAATGAATGAATGAATAGTACTGGATGGTTTTTATAATGACACACTGGAGATGGACTTATAGAATGATGCAGGTTTATTAATGATAAACAGAGATGAGTAGAGGCCAGTATGTAAGCAGACAACACAAAAGCCGAGGAATACACATGCGACTGTCTTCAGACACAGGAGTATCGACGGAGCAACAGCTAAGTCTTTATAATACACAGGGTAGAGAACATAGCTGGAGTAACAGGTAAGGTTTTATAATACACAGGTAACAGATATGGTTTTATAATACACAGGAGAACATCGCTGGAGTAACAGGTGACTGGCGTGGAAATGTATGAGAAATTCATTCATATCTTGTCTCTTTGCTCTCCTGGATTCAATACTCAATACTCCAAGGTAATTCAAGTGGTCATCCTCTATTGTAGTTCTCAGGTTTTTTTAAATTAATTTAAGAACTGAAACGCTTCTTTCATATGAGGCACTGCCGACTGGTATTACAATAGCAATCTTGCTACAAAAGCCTAAAAAATGCTCATGAAATACCTCCTTAAAGAGTTCTACAAATTTTACAAACTCAAGGAGGTTCTCCAGCCTCTTCATTCCACTATTTTTCCCCCCTCTCCAACACTCTCTTGATTTAATGTATTAAATCAATCTTTTGTATCAAAAATCTTAGCAAATGCAAAAAAGATCTTCTTCATGCAAAAGGGTGCTGCTTTGCGGAATAAGGGCTCGGATTCCTTTTATTATTTTACAATTTGGTTTAGAGAAATGTTTTTGGAGTTCACCAGTCATGAAGTCGAGTACTGCATAGAACACATTTCTGAAAGCTTTCCTTTTGTTTCATCAGCAATTCTGCTGAAAGGCTCACTTTTTCTAACTTCTTTTATTATGTCAGCTCAAACTATTTCTGCCAGTGCTTTCGATTATTTGATTTTGTATACCTTTGCTTGTGTACTTGGCATTGATATAAGCGTTCATGTGCTTCTCTATTAGGGGGTCATTTTTAACAATCTGCTCGAAAATGGGTAAAAATTTGCACTTGTTATTTGATTTCATTAGACTCTTTGTGACATCTTTGGACAATATTCTGGGTGACAGACAACAGGAGAACCTTTGCGATAGTTTAGATGTATTCCTGGATTCTGTTAAATTTTCTTTTCTGTCTCCTTATTTATTGAATTTTCATAACCATTCAATGCTGCTTCCATGCAAACATTGCACTTCTGTGATGGTCTGATTTCGAGTCACCTTTAAAGCCGCCTTCCTTGTGAGTATGGATGATACTTGCAAGGTAGTAATGTCTGCAGGCATAGCAAAACTAATAGAGCATCAGTCTTAACTAATAGAGTATTCTAACCACGTGTTGTCCATATACAGTACCATGAAGCATTAAAGGCTCTCTTTCTACTCCCATGCTGTGTCTTGCAGTATAAAAACAACACCATACTGTACAAGTGCACTGGATGCAGTTAGTAAATAATAACAAATTAACCAAATCTGACAAGCAATAGCACATAATAAATAAAAAGTCAGCGACCCGATCAGGCAAGTGTCAAATGGGTCAGCTGTTTTGAGCCTCTTTCACACTGGCTAACTTGTCGAGTTGTGACAGCAACCATAATGTGTTTTTTTACTTTAAAGTTTTCAATCGGTACTTACCGTTAAGGGGACGATAACAGTGAAGACATAAGCAGCTGTAGACAGAAACTGTAATGCAGGTTCATTTTCAAACGATGACCCAACACAACTAATATAGTTCCCCTAATATAGTTCCAGAGTGCCCCTCTGGCCCCACCCCTAGATCCGCCAGTGCTGTGAAGCATGATGGTGGTGGCGTCATATGAAGCATTGTTCAAGGCTGCTTCTATCTCTTGATTTTTTTCTCATTTCCACTTAGTCCAATCGGATAGAGAGGCAAGTGTTTGGACACACGGACAGAGCAAAGCAGAGCCTGAGAGACTGATGAGTTAGTCCATGTGCAGTGTTTCTTGACAAACGTTCTCAAAATTAGCAGGCAGTGAATAAACACTGCATTGGCATCAAACATAAAAGCTTAAGCGCTTGCAAAAGCTAGCAAAATAGTAGCTCTCATTGCAATATAAATCTGGGAACATAATTAACTTTAACGAATGATATAATACTATAAGTCAACAGAACTGGTGGGGAAGACTTAAAGACAGCAAAATAAAGCAAGCCAGATCTTTAATGCTTGAAGTATAAATACACAACATTGTTCTTCATTTTTAAACTGTACTTGTTTAGAATATAAAACCGTATCGTATCGAGTGCAGTAGGTAAGGAATTAAAAGCAGTAGGCGTTGAATCAAATGCAATATCAAATGTAGTAGGTGTTGATTCCAATAGGTAATGAATCAAATGCAGTAGATACAGTAGAATGTACAATGTAGAATCAAATAGGTAATGAATCAAATGCGATAGGTGTTGAATCGAATGCAGTAGGTGTTGAATCAGTAGTTACTGAACCAACTGCAATTAGGTAATGAATCATAAATACTACTACATTATTTTAGCCGATTGTGTTTGTTTTGGCTTTGTTATTGGGAGAAGTTTTAGGTTGAGTGGTTAGTAACTGGATAAACTCTGTGAGGAATATTTTCATATTTTTTTTGCAAATCCTGCAGGAGCAAATGTTCTCAGTTCAGTTAGTGATTGTTTTTTGGTCTAAATAAACAACACACCTGCTGATATTAATCTCTCTAATCTCATTTACCTGATAGAGGTTAATGAATGTTGTCGTATTTATTGATTTCAAATGAATTATCCAGGAATAATGAGACAAAATGTAATTAAGAGTTTGCAGCTGCCTGAATGTGTTAATGTGAGGAATGACAACTGTTTAAATGTTAAAGCCTCCGAATCTGACCGAGTTGAGCTGGAATAAATCTGAATTAAAGTCGGGATAAAAATATATCTGCAATTGCTATGACCTTTTCTCTTAGTATAGTAAAAGTTATTCACTCACTCAACCTTTAATCGTCAGATTACATCATTACACCTTTTTTTCCCCCCTAACATTAAATACTGAGACAACCTTAAAGTCTTTACACGACTACATGAGAAACAGGTCAGTTTCTCTGGGTACAAAAAAATTCAATAGGTCACGTTAAGTCACACAGCTGTTCTGCTGCAGATGTTTCTCCAGTGCCTCGGGGCTAATTATTTTAAATGACGGGTAATTACGTCCGCGCAGCCTACACGTGACTGAGTCAGTGCTAATAGGCTATTGCCCTAAGAAAGGGCAGTTTCAGAAAAAGTGAGCTGTAAGATTGTAATACAAACATAAAAACATCACAGTGCAGATGATGTGTCCAGGTTAAAAGTCATCTCAAAGAAACAACAAACAGATAAACAAACAAATAAAATGTCATGATAGTTTTGCCGAGCTGTGCGATATTGGCTAAAATATTAATTGTGATTTATTTTGTCATTGTAAGAGTGTTAAAATCTCTCACTCATTTTCTACCGCTTATTCGAACTTCTCGGGTCACGGGGAGCCTGTGCCTATCTCAGGCGTCATCGGGCATCGAGGCAGGATACACCCTGGACGGAGTGCCAACCCATCGCAGGGCACACACACACTCTCATTCACTCACACCCTACGGACTATTTTCCAGAGATGCCAATCAACCTACCATGCATGTCTTTGGACTGGGGGAGGAAACCGGAGTACCCAGAGGAAACCCCCGAGGCACGGGGAGAACATGCAAACTCCACACAAAAGGCGGAGGCGGGAATCGAACCCCCAACCCTGGAGGTGTGAGGCGAACGTGCTAACCACTAAGCCACCGTGCACCCCTATGTGTTAAAATCTCATTTATTTGAAATATTCTAGCATTTTTCTGGCCTTTATCTATTTGTATTTCTTTATAATTTCACAGCTAAAAATGTATTCTTAAGTACCTTCCTGGAAAAATGGCAGCTCTTACAGCGTTACTGATGGCTGCTTCTCTCACTGATCCCTCTCTTTTTCTGTCACTATCTCTTAATTTTCTAGTCTTATTTTTAATCATCTGCCAATTATGCAATTATGATTGCAGAAACAGTGCAATAAATAACACTAAATCAGGTAAGCAGACATTAATATCAGAAGGGTTGTCCATCATCTCCACTGTCCTTACAGCGTCAGTTAGCAGTGAGCAAGTATGAAAGACTATTTTTAGAATCAGAATCACTTACATTGCTAAATACCATGGGTTTTACATGTACAAGTCTTCGAATTTTAGGGTTCACGTGGAGAAGAAGTCTGCTTCTCCTACCTCTGGGCAGAACAAGGAATTTGAATTGGTGTTTTGTTTTGTGTAGTAATATGAAACAAAGGGGCATAAATATAAAAAAAGCTATCAAAACTCTGAGAATAAGCATAAAAAATACAAAAAATAGAAACGGTAACATTATAATAGTGCAGGATGTGCAAACGTGGATCAATCAGTGTGAACGCTAAATCATCAGCTCATGAGGCCCTTATTCTCAGCTCGAGTACTAATAGTATATAATTAGTATATATATAATGTATAATGTATAATGTATATAATAATACTAATACTTATAGCATAAGACAAAGAATAACAGTTTAACTGTAAGTTTAACTGGCTAACTTTACACTGTTTGAGGCTACAGTGTTATTCTAAAATATATGGCCATAAGACAAGTAGTCCTAGGCTATATTTACATTGCTCCTACTTAAATTCAGTATACTTTATAAGCCAATGTAACGATCACATTCGAATTCATAAAATATTCCTCAAATAACTACAATCATGTTTTTTTATGTATAGATATCATTTTACAGTAGAAATAATACACGTACACACAGAACATGCTTTTGTCTGAGATCCAAAAGCTGGAATAACACAATAGTTATACTTGATAAAACAGCGCCATCTGGTGTAATCACAATGTTACCACAAGGGAAAGGCATGATAAAATGTGGAAGGCAGGGTAAAGCAAGAGGTGAAGGAAATCAAGGCAAGGCAGGGTAATGCAGAGTAACACAGGTAAGGCAGGGCAGGTTATCTATCTATCTATCTATCTATCTATCTATCTATCTATCTATCTATCTATCTATCTATCTATCTATCTATCTATCTATCTATCTATCTATCTATCTCTATGACACAAACCAAAATTTGGGGGAGGGCGCCTTCTGGTGTTCTGCATGTTACAGTACATAAAAGCCTGCTATTCATTCATTCATTCATTCATTCATTCATTCATTCATTCATTCATTCATTCATTCATTCATTCATTCATTTTCTACCGCTTATCTGAACTTCTCAGGTCACGGGGAGCCTGTGCCTATCTCAGGCGTCATCGGGGATCAAGGCAGGATACACCCTGGACGGAGTGCCAACCCAACACAGGGCACAAACACACTCTCATTCACTCACACACTCACACACTACGAATGATTTTCCAGAGATGCCAATCAACCTACCATGCATGTCTTTGGACCGGGGGAGGAAACTTTCTTGTCCTAGTGAGAACTCTGGCAGCTGCATTTTGTACTAACTGTAACCTATTTATTAAAGATGCAGGACAACCACCTTGTAATGCATTACAATAGTCTAGTCTAGAGGTCATGAATGCATGAACTAGCTTCTCAGCATCAGATACAGACAGGATGTTTCTCAGTTTGGCAATATTTCTAAGGTGAAAGAAGGCTGTTTTGGTAGTATGGGCGATATGATTTTCAAAAGACAAGTTGCTCTCTAATATAACACCGAGGTCTTTCACTGTCGAGCTACTAGCAACAACTATTATTAACTGATTATTATTGTTCCAACAAATGGACAACGATACCAATTTTTTAAAAATTTATTTAAAAAATGGTTCATCATTCATACGAACTCCAGAAAAAGTCCAGAGAAATGAAACCTCTTTAACATTGTAGACTTTATTAATATAAAGCTGTGATTTGCAGCTAGACTTCTGTCAGATCTGCTGACTCTCAAGCGCCCAGTTGTATAAAATGAAATAAAATATAAGTCATGCTGGGTAAAGGCTTCTAATGAAAGAACATTGTAAAGGAGATCTTTTTCTTTAAACGACTTATAACTGGTTACACAGTCAGACAGCAATCGATAAACGGCAGGATGTCTGTTACATCCATGTTTAAGCTGTTTGAGAAATCACGTCACCTGTAACTGCAGCTCTGATGTATCTGATGTTACTGAAATGATACAGTCAAGATCAGTGGTGCCTCAAGAGGTCACGGCTCCAACTCCAACTTCCTCAGTTGGGATATGTGAAGAAAAGAATTCCGTTGGGCTGTAATGTATAGGCGATGATAATAAAAGCTCTCAAGCCCCAATTCAAGCATACACAGGTTTGTCACACAGTTCTGACGAGTTAAACTCTGGCGCAAGGATTCGGTTAATAATAAATGTGATGAACGTGTCGTTTATATAAAAGGTAGGTGATGTCCTGGGGGATGGCTGGATCTGATGAGCTGCCTCCTGCAAAGCCATCAATTATAATCAGTTATAATTATATTCCTGTGCTAGTTTCTCTTAAACAGCTTACATGCCTCAGAATAAAACTCAGCTATATGCCTGTAAATGTAGGTTACATAAGGTTTAGTTCTCTCTCTCTCTCTCTCTCTCTCTCTCTCTCTCTCTCTCTCTCTCTCTCTCTCTCTCTCTCTCTCTCTCTCTCTCCTTTTTTTTTACATTTTGCCAACTTTCAACATGACTCACATGGCAAGGCGACACATCTATTAAAGGTGTAGATGGCAGCCAAACATATCAGGCCTTCTCCATCTGCTAAATCTTGGCCAAATTAATCAGGACCGATTTTACAAATTTTTGCAACAGTCGCCAAGCAAACAAAGTACAAAATAGTTAGCCATCTTTCTTTCTTTCTTTCTTTCTTTCTTTCTTTCTTTCTTTCTTTCTTTCTTTCTTTCTTTCTTTCTTTTTTAAAGTGTCAAAAAACTATATGAGCACTTGGAGGTTAAATGATCATTTTAGTGGATAAAGAAATGTATTGAAACGGAGTAATATCAATTCAATATCTACAATGATACTGAAGATTTGATGTGGGATAACTTAAAGGACTTATCCTTAAAAACAGAGACTGGGAAAGAATACAGATCACAGGAGCTAGACTAGGCATGACAACAAAAGCTACTTACAGTAAACCACTATGTGACCACTATGGATAGTATAATAAATACTTTTTCTATTATATTCTTGTCATGATACATTTATTATTATTATTATTATTTCATTATTATTATTATTATTATTGTTGTTGTTGTTGTTGTTGTTGTTGTTATTATTAATAATAACAATAATAATACCAGAGAAATCAGTAAAAATTATGAATAAGATAAAATAATAGAGTAAAATAAATTTTATAATAATAAATAAAATAAATTAGTCATGATTCATTTTTAATGTTATTTATTTATTTATTTATTTATTTATTTATTTATTTATTTATTTATTTATATGAATAACAATTAGGATTGCAAGCAGTTAAATTATGAATGAAATCATTTATAGTTAATGAATTCATTTCTTTTTTTATTCATCAGTTATTCATGGTTTATCCACCAAATTTACCCAAGAAGCAGAAGCATGACGCGCACTGGGGGATCATGTATTATTTATAGCTGCACATATATAATAAACAATAATTTTAAACAAAAGTGAAGTAGATTATGAGTGAAACAGACATCAGTCACTTTTAACATGATGATATTTTAGCATATGTTTGGTCACAGAACTCTTAAACACACCTCACTGCTGTGGACAGAACCACTTGGAGACGATGGTACTGACTTTGAAGTGCTGTTATGGCGGTCTGTTTTGCGCTCAGGTCTCCATCATTGTACATTTTATCTCTTTGGCACAAATGAATTAGTGTTAAATACATAATGAGCTTATTTATAATTCTCATTTATTTATATAAAAACTTATATACTTGCTTTAGAAAGAAGATTGTTTATAATCACACTCTCTGGTGTGACTCAGATGAGGTTGGGTTCCCTCAAGGTTTCTTCCTCATATCATCTCAGGGAGTTTTTCCTTGCCAGCATTGTCTCAGGCTTGTTTATAAGCTTGTTTATATTAATTTAATTTTAATGAATTTTATTTTGTCATTTCTATTCTAAATTTCTATAATCTGTTAATCTGCTTTGAGACAATGATGAACACAATCTGGAAAAATAGCAAAAAATATAGTCCAACCTGGAAGATATCATCACTCCAGTTCCTTTGACAAAAAACAACAATAAATAAAAAAAAAATCAAATTTATTTATATAGGGCTTTTAACAATGCACATTGTCTCAAAGCAGCTTTACAGAACATAAACATAACAAAAAAAGGTTAATATTAAGATTAAAGTTATCGGGATTAAAGTTGAAAGTTAAAATACGATTTCTTTCTTTTTTATTATTATTTTTTTCTTATTTATGTTGTATTTTATGTCGTGGGCTAAAAAAGTGTACAGGGTCAAAACAGGGTCAAAACAAAAAAAGAAATAAAAGACACTATTATCAGGATTTTATTCAGTTGAACCTCTCATCTGAACCACCAGGGGGCAGTATGACTCCACGACTGCACGACATACAGCGACCCTAAATATAGTGATGCTTTATCTTGTGGTCATTTGATGAAACGTGATGAATCTCTCACCAAGACATATTGCAATCATTATAAATAACACTTAATTTAGCTCTGCACCTTTGTGCTATTCATAAAACAATAAAGATTCTAAGTATTTTGCACCTGCTCGTAAGGATGTGGAGCCGGATGAAGGAACAATGTGTACAAATGTGATAAGACAAATAGGAGTTTGTGTATGAGGGAAATATTTGCACTACAAAGAATACTTTTCTTTATCAGCTCTCTACTTGAGTTTCTTTTGAATTCGAGAATATACACATTTTAACAGAAAGAGAGAGTTTAAAATGGACGTTATGAAATGTTCTTCATAGCAAAACTTAATTTCAATTAAATTCAACTTCCGTAAAGGAGAAAGTATTTAGGGACACAGCCGGAGAGGATTCCTGATAGTGGCCCACATAGTAACTAGTAAATATAAAGTCAAATTCTAATTCAAATGTATTTATATGTATGTGTTTGTAGTTATCCCCAATGAACAACTCTGAGGTGACTGAGGTGACTGTGGTGAGGAAAAACTCCCTTGAATGGTAAAGGAAGAAACCGTGAGAGGAACCAGACTCAAAGGGGAACCTCATCCTCATATGTGTAACACTGGAGGTCTGAAAATATACAGTCTGAGAGTCTGTCCTCAAAGACCACATAGAATTCGCATAAAAGTCTGTCCTCAAAGACCACATGGAGTTGGCATCGCCTCTTAGTATGTCTGGTTTAGGACTTTTTTCACAAATTCTGTCAGGTTAGCTCATGCTAGACGTTCATGATGAAAATCCTGTCGGAATAGCTTGGAGGTTTTGTCAGAAATTTTGTCAAATCAGAGGATATTAAACAGCTAGCAAATATTATCAGTTAACCATTTATGAACAGCTCTTAGAAAACCTGTCAGATTTGCTTACAGAAGCTAGCCGGCTAGCATCCGAAATGTCATTTTAGGACATTTTATCAGATATGGTCATTTTAGACAGCTAGCTGGTATTTGTAGTGAAAATTGTCAACATTCATAATTATAACCTAAAATCCTGCCAGAACTGCTGTTAGATGAGCTCATGTTAGCTAGCTTGCTAGCATTAGAAATGTAGAAATTAGAAAGGCATATCATATTAGATGTCATATTAGATCATTCTGTTAGATTAGCAAAGCTGGCTAGCGTTTAAAGCATTCTTGTACATTTGTGAATGTTGTCAGAAATCACAGCAGATCTGGCGATCTTTGTCATGTTCCTCAAACTATTACACAGAGCATCACACTGACTCCACTACACAGCTCCAGCAAGCTGTGATGATCTGTGTCTTCTCAGAGCTTTTTGTCTTTCAGCAATTTTAGCTCTTCGGTGAATTCGCTGGACCAGGGTATGGGGGTCCATGACCCTGTCGCTGGTTCACCAATTCTCCCTCATTGGGGCATTTTTGGTAACCCCTGAATACCATTAACATGCCATAAGACCTGCTATTTTGGAGATGCCTTGACCCAGTCGTATAGCCATCGCAATTTGACCTTTGTCAAAGCCACTCAGATCCGCTCAGATAAACTTGCCCACTTTTCCTGTTTCTGTCACCTCAACTTTAGGAACAAACTGTTCATTTGCTTCCTAATGGGTATCTCCAAACCCTTGAATGGTGCCACCTTAACAACATTATCATTGATATCCACTTCACCTATTCACTGATTGTAATGCTGTGGTTGAATGCTGATTTAGAGCAAGTGACGATTATCTTTTACTCGTTCTGTGGGGATGAGCAGGGAGTTGACGTGTCTCAGTGGGAGTTTCTAAGTCAGAATGACATGAGCGTGTGGTATGAAAAGCGACAGTTCTTTTCTTTATGTCATCTCAAGAGGGAATTTATGAGCTCTGGCTCATTTGTCAAAGCACCAGCAACATAAAGCAGTACAAATACGAGCTCTCATGTGCAGAACAGAGGAACATTTTGAGTCTAATGTGCCACATTTGAGAGTTTAATGAGTTTGCACTTCAATCTTCTCGGATTTGATCCATGTTTTGTGCTGAGGTCTTTAGGGTCCTTGGTGTCAGAGCACTGTAATAGCATTTCCATTATAGATCTCTGCTCTTTTCTTCAGGAACTCTGGGAATCCAGCTGAGAGAAAGAGACAGAATTTGCATTGGAAATACAATGAAGTGTCGGAAATTTGGACTGAATTATGGTTATTGCTTTAGGACAAAAAAAAGTAAAACTGTTCCACAAATCCCATCTCAAAAGGCAGCAGTGGAACGTAATTAGCAGATACAGACAAGTGATGAGTAATGATCGCAAAGCATTCAGGGATGAAAACGAGCATATTGGTTGTTCTCTCCTCTCTTTTTCTTCAAATTTTTGACATTAGCTTTTGAAATCGTGTTTCTTTCAGCCATGAACGCAGAGTATCACTGTGCAGCTTCCTCTGTTCACGATAATTAGCCTGTTATTTGCACACAATTTGCACAGCATGTCAGTCTAGTGTGATTGGCTGGTAATTAGATTTAAAACTCCAGGCAGGAGTCCCAAAGGCTGGAGGAGAAGTGGTGTCTGATAAGGCAACAAAAAAGGTCAGAGAAACAAAAAAAACTCCATTTCCACTAACAAGCCATGGATGATGAATATTCTTCCACCAAGAAGAACCATTTCTAAACACTGGACCTCATTTCCTATTTTTGTTTTTAAATTATATGCAAGTATTTTTACAGGCCAGATATTTTCAGTAACACTCATGTTCTTCATCCTTGTGTCCATGTTTAGAAATGCCATAAATGACCAAAGAATAGCGCATGGATGTCTAGCCACGCCTACAAATCTCCATATATAGAAAAAGTCACTGAAAATGATGATGATAGGCTTGTACGATTGTGTGTATTATGGCTGTGGCTTGGATGGGGAAAGGAAGGGGGTGTGGCACATATACAACATATATGAAAAGTCTACACACCCCTGTTAATAAGGTATTCTGTGGTAGCTGTGGAAGCTTAGAGGTTAAGATTTTGGATTGCAGATCAGAAGGTTGTGAATTTGAATCCCAGGTCCACCAAGGTGCCACCGCAGGACCCCTGAGCAAAGCCATTAACCCTCAATTTCTCCTTTGTATATCACTCGATTCCCACCTCTGCCTTGTGTGTGGAGTTTGCATGTTCTCCTCGTGCCTCGGGGGTTTCCTCCGGGTACAGTTTCCTCCCCCAGTCCAAAGACATGCATGGTAGGTTGATTGGCATCTCTGGAAAATTGTCCGTAGTGTGTGAGTGTGTGAGTGAATGAGAGTGTGTGTGTGCCCTGCGATGGGTTGGCACTCCGTCCAGGGTGTATCCTGCCTTGATGCCCGATGACGCCTGAGATAGGCACAGGCTCCCCGTGACCCGAGAAGTTCGGATAAGCGTTAGAAAATGAATGAATGTATATCACTCTGGATAAGGGTGTCTGCCATATACCACTAAAAATCAAGTAATGAGTCAAAGACACCACTCAGTCTTTTTGTAAAGATTGTAATCAGTGTGACATCCTGACTTGAATACATACTCGACCCATCACATTTAAGGGCATCTCTTTTGCTTCCCTCCATGGATATATTGTTGCATTCGGATTTGGGCTTTGGCTAGCTCATTCAAAAATATTGATCTTCCGTTGGTTAAGCCAACCCTTTGTTGATTTGGATGCTTTTGGTCATTGTCGGGCTGAAATAGGCATGAAATTTCCTTTTCATCTTCAGCTTACTAGCAGAAGGTTGAGCACTGAATTTGTTCACTATTTCTAGCTAGGTTATTTTGTAAATTGTAAAGTGTAAATGTAAAAATGTAAATTTTGCCTCATTTGGAATTATAAATTTATCATACTTTTTGAAATTTGCACATTTTATAAGGTTCATATAGAAAGGGTTCATTTTTGTTCATAAATTGTTGTTTAAATTAAATAAGTGATTTAACATTGATAGAATAATTCACAGGCCTGAAGCTTGAAGGTTCGTAGTAGCATCTCCTGATATGTACATTTACACAAACACAAACTATTCACCTGGATTTTCCTGGATATCACATTTCTGTGTAAATGTAAAATATGTACAAAACAAAACCAAAGTCTTTTGTATTTTGCTTGATGGCATCATTGACAAATGTGTGTAGATTTTGTTCCATTTATACCTTTAATCACCAGACAAAAGCCTTTATTTTGTCATTATAGCGCAGTGAAATTCTTTCTTCGCATATTTGAACTAAACATGAGTTTAGGGATATAAATCAAGCATCGCGTTAGTTCAGGCAGGCCATGTAGTAAGCTGCATCAGCTGCTAATCAGCTCTCCACAAGGTGCACCAATCCAGCACAACTTCTGTAATTTCCCTCCTTTAAACCCTCACCTTTGAGCGCACCTACGCATCGCTGCTGCTGCGATCCAACACCCTCCTCCGTCCCCGACTCCTCTAGCCAAACCCGTCGCCAGCACCGATTAAATTCTTCACGGAGAAAAATCGCACCTCGCGCAATTTTGGTTCTGAATCTGAGTTGGGGGTTGGGGGTCTAGTCATTCCCCAGAGCTGCCTCCCCGCCCCGTCCATGCATGCACACGGACAGGCGCGTGGAAAATTCTCCCAGAACAGAACCATCCCGCCAACACTAACTGTATGCTCGCTAACCTTCATTTACGTAGTGGTCCTGACTGAAAGTAGGTTATGCCATGATACAGCACCCCGGGAGCAGTGAGGGCTAAGGGCCTTGCTGGAGGGCCCAACAGTGGCATCTTGGCAGTGCTGGGAGTTGAACTCTCATCAAAACCCAGTGCCTTAACCGGTTGAGCCACCACTGGAACCCTAAATTACAAACATTTGACAGTATCATATTTCGCCTTGAGGAAACATCTGACTGGTTGTTTTTCATCATTTGCCTGTATCTGTACTTCAAAAGAGTTTTCCACAAGTGAGTTCCTTTGTGATTTCTGTCAGTCTGGAATTTATTTGACTGTAAATAAGACTTGAAATGTTTTATGATGTAAGGGATGTAAAAGCCTGTTGGTTTTTATCTTAGCATTTCTACGGTATCAGTTTCTGTTCATGTTCCGGATGCTTCCATACTTCTCTTACCTGTTGATTTCACTCTAAATCCAAACTGGCCTCCAGTTGCATGATGGTTTTTGTCCCGTTCGGTCTCTCATACAGATCTCTTTAAGTGCCTTCAATTCAATTCAAGTTTATTTGTATAGCACTTTTTACAATAGACGTCTCAAAGCAGCTTTACAGAACATAAACATAGAGCAGAAGGTAAACATAATTAATGATAAAGAAAATAACGAATAATAAAAGAAAAAGAATTGACAGAATAAAAAATTCTAGATTATTATTAGATATAAATTTTTCACAATCTGTATGTATTTATCCCCAATGAGCAAGTCTGAGGTGACTCAGGCAGCAGTGGCAAGGAAAAACTCCCTTAAATTGGTAAAGGAAGAAAAATTGAGAGGAACCGGACTCAAGGGGGAACCTCATCCTCATATGGGTGACACTGGGGGTGTGATTGTAATATACAGTCAGTTAAATGTTGTATTGGTGTAAGGATCATGGACTTCTGATCTCCTCAGTATCACAGAGTCTAACTGGAGATGTCTCAGGATTCTTAGAGTCGGCCTCGGGACACTTTGCAGGATTTTATCGTTCCTCTTGTCCACCTTATTACTCTTACACTTATACTCTGTCTCTATCTGTCTATTTGTGTCCTTCTCAAACTCTTGCATCTTTTTGACCAACTATTCTTTTTCCTCTTGCATTGTTGTTTTTTCAATGGCCTTTCTCTTCATAGTTTAGTTCATAGTTCATCTTCTTTTCCAGCTTGGCCTTCTCTCAGTAGTCTCACTCTTAAATAAAATGGCATCCAGTTGCAATACCTTCCTCGGCAACAGGCTATTGTCTTCCATTCTCTGTCATGTCTCTTTTTTAATTTTTCCTCACTGATTTTCTTTAACACATCCTGCATCCTTTCCACATTTAGTTTCTTTTTTATTCCTTTGCACTGTCTCTGATGTGAACTTCCTTTTTCCAGACTCAGCCATTTCTTTATGAAATCTTTCTTTATAAAATGTCTGAGTAGTTTGAGCAGCCAAAAGAGATCAATAACTGTGAACAATCTGAGAGTGTTTTTTCTGGGTTATTGTCACCTTATCTCACTAACACAGGATGGTGATGTCAAGGTTTCATTGCAAAGGATTATTGAAAATAAGACGCTGCAGCACAGAAATCTTCCCACTGTTGCAGGCTGTGCTTCAAGACTCTGGAGTCTCTGGAGTCATACTCTGAACCTGAAAAGCCAACACAAATATTAACCTGGCCTGGTGAGCACAACGGCTTAGAGTTGCATTGATGTAAATAGCTTCCTGTTTCTGTAACACCCAATGTCTGGCTCTCCTGGGGCTTTAATATGGATGTGATATCCCTCAATTCCCTGGCTCTGCCTCAATTCCCTGGCTCTGCAGGAAAGACTGGCACAACCAAGGCCAATTTCCTGTTGCTTGTCCTCTGTTGCTGGCACTCAATAACCCTGCCCAAGACATACATCAGCACCTCAGGAACTCTGTGGATGATAATTCAGCAGACAATGGTCTTTGGGATGCTGAATTCCCTAGAAATCCCCCCATATGAAGCTCCACTGGCCATACAGAACAAAAATACCAAGAACCCAATGTTGTTTCCAGAAACATAATGATGCCCTTGGTTCAGCAGCCTCATCAAAACAGCTAGCGACTCCCTGCTGAGATGAGAATCTGAGTTTTTTTTTTGCTCAGTATTAAAAAGCAAACGTAGCAGGGGAAACAAGATGCTCACGGAGCAGTAACGGGTTGCCAAGCTTTCATTCTCTCAACGAAATGAAATGTATTTATTCCTTTATTCCTTACTTGTCTTGCATACTTAGTTTATTGGTGCACGACATCTCACATTTGATTGATGGCCCTTTTAGTGTATTACACGCCTTAATATTTTGTGACAAAAGGTGCTCTCTTAGCATGGATACAGTACAGTTAAAGTTTTAGATAGCTACAGGGAAATTGCAACAATCTGAGAAATGATGTGTTTTGGGTGGTTAGATGTGCAATATCTGCCCAGGTCTACAAAATTCCCTCCTGCCCCGGTCCAGTTAGATGTGCACCTCAAATACAGCCTCCCAAGACATGCATGTTGGCTGACCCAGTAAGTAAATTTTGTTTTTGCTCTATTAACCAGGGCAGGAATTTGCATCAATTACATATAAAGCATAAATAGCTACACTTATCTCAGCATGGACTGGAAAGGTGCTTGATTTGGCTACACTATCTCATATTCTTTAGTTTGATGGCATGGCATGGGGACTGGGAGGAATCTCCTGAAGGATTACACTGACATCTGGTCTGACATTAATCATTAGATTTAAATTTACTTGAGTATAGGAGATATTGATTCACAGGATCCCAGGATTTTATTTCATATAGACGTACAGAGTCTTTAATGAGATCACTTGTATTTTACATTAAGGAATTTGGCAGACACCCTTATCAGAGCGACTTACATAATTCTTATGCAACCGAGCAATTGAGGGCCTTGCTCGGGCCATTAGCAAGGGGGGAATCGAACTCACAACATTCTTTTCAGAAGTTCAACACCTTACCCACTAGGCTACCACATCCCTCCATCATGTAAAATAATGTAGTGTTTCACGAACCAAGGCACCCCAAAGCATAAACTCGTCTGTTCACAAATCCTGGAAGCCCTGATGATACACCCTTATCTTGGATTGGGGACCAGGCACTGACACTGGAGACTCTCTCCAAAGATCAATGTTTTCAAAAATGAAACATACACAAGTCCTTTATTCTTTTGTGGTAGAAATGTTGACCTATTACAAACCTGTGGTTTGCACCTGCATGCTTAATCAGCACCTTCTGACCAATCAGGTTAGAGAATTCCCCAATGAACTATGATATAAAAATATAACATAGATCCTTGGGGACCTCTTGCTTTGGTTTGCTCCTAGGTTTCTTCTTCATTAGATCCATCTTGGGGAATTTGTCTTTGACGCTGCTCACTGGGGTATTTAAGTCCTCGATGTCTCTAAAGCTGTTTTGAGACATTGCATAAAAAGCACCCTGGAAAACTCCAACTAAAGTCAATATATTCAATAAATGGGTGGTTTTATATGTGTAAATCTGAACATACAGGGTATGACCTACTTATACTTTCTAGTGCAGGCCAGGGTTGATTTGAGAGTTTGCCTTTTGGCTCTTGTAATGCCAAAGTTGATTGATTTGTGCTGGTTGTATACCCAGTGCTGTCCAGTCTGATCTATTTAGCCATTAATTCCTCACTAAAGGCAGAGAGGGAAATGAAGCAAACTCCCACAGCTAGCTGATGTGCTGAAATGTCCGCTGTCCTTTTGATCCCACTCTCTGCTAGTTCTCCTCCAGGCCTCAGTATATCTCCTCCACACACCAACCCACACACACAGAATCCACAAGAAACACAGTGACGTGTTGTGTCCCACGGGCAAATTCTTCCTAATAGAAATGATCTGTCCATTTTTGCTCTGTTTGCTCTGTATTAGTGCCATTTGTAAGCAGCTGATTATTGCATTCTCAGTGCAGGTTTTGCACTTTAAATGCTCATCCCATCACCAAACACTGACACTATCTTCACCACCAGATTTGTTTTGTAAATCAGCATATCATTTTACCTTTACTTTTATAAGACACACTGCTCATGTTTACATCTTTAATTCTTTTTAAAGCAAATAACACAACATAAAAACAGGTATTTTGACTAATATTGCTCTATAAGTTTTGAATTGATTAGTGATGTTTCAAGTCTGGATTCTCTTCCGAATGGGAAGTATGTTTGATGCCAGGATAGAAACCCTGTCGCAGGGTAGGGCTTGTTTTTCAGGTGCTAACTGTCTGGTCCTGCCTGTTTTTGTCACATCTATCTGGGTAAGTCACACCTCCAGACCAGCAGAGGTCACCACCCTGTAGCTCTCATCATAACTTCCATTTTAAACCAGTTCAAACTTAAAGTATTTGTGAATTCTTGCCAAATGTTTGTGGTAAACCTTGTTTGGTTGCTGTTATCATGTTCTTGATAACAGTAACTACTAATTAGCTGACCACTGTTAGGCTGAATGTTGGGCTGAATGACTCTACAGACTCAAATAGAAAGAAATCAGCCCCAGCCACACTTCTTCCTAGCATTCTGTGTTTATTTTCAAGCTGTTTGTGTGAGTTGTCCAGTAGATCAAATAGAGACTTGTGAGAAGAACCCTAAGGCATTTGAAGCTCCACAACTTCTGGCCCTGCTGATCATCAAGGTCTAAGGTTCCTCATCTGTACTCAATAATCATCTCCTTAATCTTGGAAACAGTAATGCTCCACAAAAGTTCAAAGTAATCCAAAGTTTAATTAACCAGTATAATCAAAATAAACAAATAACCAAATTTCTGGACACACACCTGACATAATGAGTAAGGACCGGGTTTGATATCAGCATTTACTTTGAAGATACAAACACTTGTGAGGAGAAAAACCAGGGGCGGTTCTAGACCTTTTTTAGGGTGTCTTCAGCCCCCTGTCTGTGATCTCAGTCACCGTAAAACTGTAAGTATAATTTTACTTTTATAAATAAACAATAAAAATTACGTTAAAATGCAGGATATGTGGTCGATAGGAAAGAAAATTATTTATCAGTTTGATCCAAGAGCGATTTTTTTTACTTTGCTTTTACGTGCGTGCATTGTAGTGTTTAAAAGTGCGTCTTGTCTTCAGCTGTCTCCTTTATTTGAACGGAGAAGCACAGGTACGCGCAGCGTGCACGCGCAGTCAGAGCTGGAGGCGTTTATTTATAACGTTAATCGATGGAAAACCGCAAAGACGGCAACCAAAAGCAGTGAAATTTCACTATTCTTATTACCAGAGTTGTCAAATAATATATAATATAGAACTCTTCTTGTTTTAAAGTCTCACTGAGGGCTAAACCCCCTAAAGATGAAATCCTAGAACCACCAGCCATGATTCTGATCTCCATCAGTTTGTGCCAATTATCTCAGTAAAGCCTGAAAGAACATAACAGCCATTAGTGAAAGTTTGGGCTTTGATTCTAGGTGAGCATGCAGTAACTCCAATGTGCTTCTCTTACAGCTCTTAGAGAAGCATTTATCTCTATCAATACTTGCTGCTCTCTGATAAAAGACAAGATGCAGACTCGGCTCTAATGGCCTTCTGGAGGTTTCCACCTAATCACGTCGTCTTGCGGCTGTTGAAGACCTACTTATTCAGGAAGCACTTCAACTAGCACTTCTTTCCTTATCCTTTGCATTTAAAAAAAAAAAAAAAAACTTTGACACTTTTTCATTGTAACTTTGAACAAATGTTTTAAACTCATGGTATCTTAAGTATGTAACCTAGTGAACCAGCATTAATGTATTCAGTGTTAGAGATTTAAGCACTTATGTACGTCGCTCTGGATAAGGGCGTCTGCCAAATGCTGTAAATGTAAATGTAAATGTCTTCACTCCATTACAGAGATGAAACTTTGTAGGTTTTCTGAAATGTAGTATATTGCTATATAATAAACCGCTTATAAAATGGACTAAAAATTAACCTGAATATTAATCTTAATATTGATATTTCCACCATGGCTAATAAAGAAGGTTAAACGCTCGTCTATTTAAAGGGCAGTGAAAGTTTTCAGACTAGAGAACATTACAAGGTGAACGGCTCATTTTAATTCAGGGGCAGAGTCTAAATGAATACTGCATATTCTTTCTCTCCAGACATTTTAATCACTTCTTATTACCCAGAGAATCTTTATGTATTGTATCTCGTTGCATTTTAAACACGATAAAATCGATAATCTTGTCTGATAGTGTCGTGAATTTGTTCAGCCCGTGAAGAGACACAGGCTGAAACTTGTCCAAGTCACTTAACAGCTAGGAGCTAATGCTGTGACTGGACCTGAAAGAAGCAAAGATGGTGAGATTTTTTTTGTTTGTGAACAAACACCTGATCATCTGAAGGGTTTCAACTCGCAGCACACCTGCGTTTTCAGATTTCTGTCTTATTTACATTGATTGGCTTTGTGCTTTTTAGAGCCATGACAGATCTCCAGACATGATTTCTTTCCTTATCCAAAGATGTTTGACAGATGTTTTACTTTCTTGAAAAAACAACAAAAAAACCCCCAAGAGCCGATCTCTTGTCACGAACACTGGCACTACGGTTCAGTAGGGATTTGAAACCCTGTCTGAAGTCTCTGGTGTGTTGTCCAAATGTCTGAGTCATGCTGAGTGTCTGGAGCTGGAGGACACACAGCTCGATTGCTGGAACACTTGGTTTGGACGACGTTTGTAATACAAATTGGCAGATGAAGATGTGAGGAGCATTAGAAGCTGCAGAGATATGTCTGCCTTCGGTTTTATCTGCAATGTGCCAGGGGTCTTAATATTCGGAGAATTGGATGTAAGTAATGAACCATGCTGTGTGTGCTGTTTTATAGGGAAAATGAAATCAATAAACAGGTGGTGTGATGAAGCTGAGTTACTCTATCGACATCACAGTTTATTTTCATATAATATAAGAAGCATGTCCTACATTTTTATATTCCTTTTATACTACAGCAAATCGGATTATTAAATAAAGTACATACATTAGCTTTCCCCCTAACAGCTCAGATATTTACATATTCTTTACTCTTTTCATTTTCTTTCTTCGTCTGCCTCTATTAAACTGTTTTCCTTTCTCTTTGACATGCCTGAGTTCTCACGTATATATCTATTAGCTTAGAATATAAAGTGTTCCCTAAAATATACATTATACTTGCCTTATAATAAACTTCTGTAGTGTCCTTAAGGCACTAGGAAAATGAAAATTCTTATCCTTATTATATTTTTTTATCCAATTACTGTTACATTTAGGGGGGCACGGTGGCTTAGTAGTTAGCATGTTCCTCACAATCCCAGGGTTGGGGGTTCGATCCCCGCCTCCGCCTTGTGTGTGTAGAGTTTGCATGTTCTCCTCGTGCCTCAGGGGTTTCCTCCGGGTACTCCGGTTTCCTCCCCCGGTCCAAAGACATGCATGGTAGGTTGATTGGCATCTCTGGAAAATTGTCCGTAGTGTGTGAGTGTTTGAGTGAATGAGAGTGTGTGTGTGTGCCCTGTGATGGGTTGGCACTCCGTCCAGGGTGTATCCTGCCTCGATGCCCGATGACGCCTGAGATAGGCACAGGCTCCCCGTGACCCGAGAAGTCCGGATAAGCGGTAGAGAATGAATGAATGAATGTTACATTTAATGCTGTGGAACATTTAAGTGGAGCCAAAAGTTATTTCCTGTTCTCACTTTCTGTTAACAGTACAAAGATAACCAAAAAAGAAAATAAATATTAAATAATCATCTCAGAGAATTATTTTTTCTTTACACAATTCTGTCACACAGAGTGTTTGCCATACAAGTCCTCGTGTTCCCTTAACAACAATATATTCATATAAACCTGTCATTTGATGCTGTGCTACTAACAGAGCTGCTGTTATAGGAAATAAATCAAGACCTTCTGACCAATCAGCATCCAGAATTCATCAGTGCTGTGATGTCAGAACTCAAACCAATAATGTGTGTGATATCTTAAGTATATTACTAAATTCCTATCCTTTTTTCTTCTCTCACAAACACGGGTACGGCGATTGACCCGAGTGTGTAGTCATCACCGAGGTTAATGTCAGTGTATATTTTACCGTCACAGCTTCTCACACATCCTCCCCACGATGCCTCAGATCCTGACGAGCTTTTGAAGAGTCTCTGTGTTAGTGTGTGTTTGAAAAGCCCGGCTCTGATACACGAGCTCGCCTTTCTGTTTGAAGCCGAAGAAACAACAAAGTCTCTGCAGTGTCACAGCTCTGAGGCTCAGTAACCGAGTCTGTGTGAAATGTGAGACACAAACATGTGGAGATCAGAACCTGCTACGCTAGTCCTTGTTTGTTGTTATATCGTTTATTGTTAATGGCTGTATGTTAGCATTTTATATCACATTTACTCTTTAGTCCTTGTTTAAGATTTGGGGAACTTGATAAATAGCTGCTTGTCATCGTTGTCCTCAAACTCATCACGACAGCTTCTCTGAGAAGGAATGATGTCTTGCGTCTTGCATGACCAGGCCTGGGAAACGCTAATTAGCAAACAAAAGTATTCAAATCTTAGCTGATGGAAAGGCAGATGGAGCATATGTGCCATTTTCATTTCCAAATGTAAGTTTTTTTTACACCACTTTTTTATTATTGCAGCACAATTTAATGAAAAAGTGCTAGTTACAGTAGCTTTCTGTTGTTTTACTGTGTTTTTGAACTTTTTTTGTGAAGTTTTTGTGCAGTTTCAAAGGCATTCATTTTGTAATGTCCACAGTTAAACCCAGTGAACCATTTGCAAAAATGCACGCGAGTGAACGGAGCATAAAATCTGTTATTTTGTATTCATCCCTTTCTAAAGCTTCCTTGTTAAAAAAATGGAACTTAAGTGAAAATGGTGTAAATGCAAGTATATGAAAATAACCTGAACGCTGACAATGATAAATTCTCTTTTTAAATACTTTCCTGCGGTTTGACACAGAGATGCTGACACCTGCTTTTCACTGCTAATGGCTCCAGAAGTCAGTCAGCCAGACTGTCAGTCATTCAGTCAGTTGTCATTTCAGTCAATGACTCAGTCATTCAGTCAGTCAGTCATTTAATAAATGTCTGAATAAATGACTGACTGACTGAATGAATAACTGACTGAATAACTGACTGGCTGAAATGAGTGAATAACGACTAGGTTATTCAGTCATTTCAGCCAGTCATTCATTCAGTCATTCATTCATTCATTCATTCATTTATTCAGTCAGTTATTTAGACATTTATTCAGTAGGTTATTTATTCAGTAATTTATTAATTCAGTCATTCATTCAGACATCTATTTAGTCAGTCAGTCATATAGTCAGTCAGTCAGTCATTTATTCAGTCAGTCATTTATTCAGTCATTTATTCAATCATTTATTCAGTTATTCTGTCAGTCAGTCAGTCATTTTGTCAGTGAGGTCGTCACTTACACAGTCAATCATTATCAGTCAGTCTCACTCACTCACTCATGCACTCACTCACTCATGCACTCACTCACTCACTCACTCACTCACTCACTCACTCACTCACTCACTCACTCACTCACTCATGCACTCACTCACTCACTCACTCACTCACTCACTCACTCACTCACTCACTCACTCACTCACTCACTCACTCATGCACTCACTCCCTCACTCACTCACTCATGCACTCACTCACTCATGCACTCACTCACTCACTCACTCACTCACTCACTCACTCACTCACTCACTCATGCACTCACTCACTCACACATGCACTCACTCACTCACTCACTCACTCACTCACTCACTCACTCACTCACCTTTAGCAAGCTGAAGATTTTGCCCAGGGGCATCTTTTGGCACTCTACACTAGAGAACTGCATGGGAAATGGGAAAGCAGTAATACAGCAAATACTTCTCAGCAGCCACTACAATAGCAACAAAAAAGTCTGTGCTAAATGTCAAAGTGTGTATGACCTAACTGATATTCTCACAGTTATTCTCCCTGCATGATATTCTCACAGTTAAAAAAACTGATCTAACTGAGAAAACCTGATGCTAAAGCTACAGTAAAATAATCATTTTCCACAGAGAAACACAGAATAATAATCAGAGCATAACGTTACAACAGAGAACCTACATACTATACTGTAGGCATAAGTAAACATAAAATGTGTCCACTCAGAGAGACTAAATGACGTGTCCAGATACTATTCTGTATGCTCAGCTTCTTTCAACAGTTTATAAAGTTAATATCACAGACTTTAAGACTTTTGTATTGCATTTTTGCTCGTGCTATTGACAGAAATGTATAATTTGACAGTAAAATGATGGTGGTGGTATTGGAATGCACACGGGGTCACGTACTGTATATATCCTGGTCTTTCATATCAATATGACTGTGTAGCTGTTCTCATGAAAAATCATTGCTAGGAATAATAATTTTATACATGCACAGAAACTTTCTATCTCTCTCTCTCTCTCTCTCTCTCTCTCTCTCTCTCTCTCCCTCTCTCTCTCTCCCTCTCTCTCTCCCTCTCTCTCTCTCTCTCTCTCTCTCACTCTCTCTCCCTTCTTTCTCTGTGCACTGACAGAGTGGAGCGTGATGGACACGCTGCTCAGCAGGACAGAAGAAACATTTTGCCCTGGATGAATAAGTGATGAGAAGGAAAGTACTGTGGTGAACTCATTTTAAAAAGATGAACTTTTGCACACTTGTCTCTCTGAAAAAGCATATTTTTATTCAATAATTTACCCTAAAGCAGAGCGATATGCTTGCAAATAATGCAGCAGCACTTCAGAGTCAGAGCTGAACTTTAAATCGTGTTCACAGTCGCTCTGGTCGCTGAGGTAAAGTGCTGTTCCTGGTTCCAACATCTTGCTGTCTCGATGTCTCTGTCACACACATGAATAGCTGCCTAACACCAAATGTCAAATCCACTAGACTTAAGTCACTAAATCAACAGTTTAAATAATAAAATATACGTAGAAACGTATTAACGTAACTTTACATTATAGGGGGTATTAAAGTTTGTGTGAATGTAGAGTGATATACGAATACACAAACATTTCAGCAGTCAACATTTTTTTTTTTTTACAAATGTAAAAAATGAAAAATTATGAAAGAATATAAAAACTTCTAACTGAAGTCTTTGTTTATATTTAGATTAGCTGCTTGTCAGTCATTATACAGTATAGACACGCTTTGTCACAATTTCATAAATCAATGAGCTTAAACTGGCTTTTTATGAGTTGAAAGTCTGTGCTTGAAAGTCTTCCCTTGACAGTCCTTGCTAACGTTGTTTAGCATGCTAACTCTATTGGAACCTTTATATTTTTTTTGGAGGGAACTTTTGCAGCATTCGTAGTGGTTTGCAAGTGGTAATGTACAAGATGCCGCAGCATCCTTTCCCTCTATATCAGGGGTGTCAAACTCTGTAATTATATTTGGCCCGCGAGATCATATCAAATGTGCATTACAGCTGGTTAGCCGCATGGTACGCTAATGCTACAAATCCTAGAATGCCTTGCCACTGTATTGACACGTAGTCACGAACAGCAAGCGCCCCACAATCTTTGTTAACAGTCGTTAACAACCATGTTACAGTCACATCGGGCAAGTTAATTCACCCTCCACAAAAATGTCCAAACGAAAGATGGACAATAAGAGCTTTCAAGACAGGAGGGAGGCAGATTATCTGTTCACGGATATAAATGACAGACCTGTTTGTCTTGTGTGATAACGGAGTTAGTGTGTCTGTAATGAAAGAATATAACACTATGAAACGAAACATTATGAGACGTATAAGGACCTGGACGTAAAGCAGAAGCTCCAGAAGGCGGAGGAGATGAAAAAAAGGCTGGTTTCCCGACAGACTATGTTCATGAAAGCAAAATCAAAAATTGAAGCTGCTGTAAAGGCTGTAAAGCTTTATTGTGGCGGCAGAGACGGCAAAATCTGCCCTTTAATGAGGGAGAGTTTGTCAAAAAGTTTGGTGTATGGTCAAAGTTTGCGAAATGAACACCACTGATGTGTCTTTTATTTCGAATTTAATTTCTTATGTGTTTGTAATATCGAGCTCTGGTTGTTCCAAATCCTGTGTTTAAGCAAAACTAAAGTTTGTTTTCACATGAAAAAGGATGAACATTACATATCGGTTGCAGTTAATTTTTCAATAAATATTCAGTTTGGCCCGTGACTTGATCTCAGTTTTATATTTTGGCCCACTGTGAATTTGAGTTTGACTCCCCTGCTCTATATAATTTAACAACAAAATGGCACATGACGTATGAAAACATTCTGTTCCTCAACCACAACACTAATGTGTTCAACACACACTACTATGAAATCCCGTCAAGTGATGTTACAGTGATGTGTACACAAACATACATAAATGTAATACAGTAACACAAACTGTCATTTACAGTATTTCCAAATATATATTTTTTTAAATTTGTAACACTTTCCAAACCCATTATGAGAAAAAAACAAAACCCAAACAGTATTCAGTCGCATAAAAAAATTCTTTCAAATGACCAAAACACACAAAAAAAGAGCTTCTGTAAAGGAAATGTGCTGGGAATGTTAATGACCTTTTGCTAACATCACAGAACATCACACACTTCTGCTCTCTTCCATGTCGTGCATCTACTGTATAGTACAGCACATTGAATTCAGCACAAAAGCTTTGCTTTTTTCTTGCTGTGTTCTAAGCCATCATACTCTCTCCATACACTTCCAGTTCCTTTTGCATTCAGCACAATCTCATCTCCATTTCCATTTCTGCTAACTTTGCTTTGCTGGTTTCTGACTAATCATCTACACTACAAGCTTCACGGCTTCATCTCGTCCTACACCTATGTCTTCCATGCGCCTCTGCACTGAACTGGTGTCTGCTTCCAAGTACAGCACGTGTATTGATGCATCTTCAAGTCTAATGGTTCTTCCTGCTCTTCCTCTTTCATAGAGAAAACCCTCATGTGCTACTAAACCCAGAATTGTGTTCTCTTCACTGGTAAAGGAACAATCCATTTGAGTTTTCCTCGTTCACAGTCAGTGGGCACCTGCATAATCAGGACGAGTCCTTTATTCAGTGCTGACTTGCACCCAAAACCATTCCGAGCCACTACGTTGCCTCTAACCATGGAAGCATGTGCCAAGCTCCAGAAAGCAGTGAAAACATTATTTTCTTTTCTCTTCTTTTCTCTTCTTTTTAGCAGTGGTGGCTCAACTGGTTAAGGCTCTGGGTTGTTGATCGGAGGATCAGGGTTCAAGGCCCAGCACAGCCAAGCTGCCACTGCTATGCCCTTGAGCATGGCCCTCAATCCTCCCTGCTCCAGGGGTGCTGTATCATAGCTGCCCCTGCACTCTGACCACAACCTCTTCAGTTGGGGTATGTGAAGAAAAGAATTCCACTGTGCTGTAATGTATATGTGGCAATAATAAAGGCTTCTATGCCCCCCCTCCTGTTTTAGAGCAGGAGTATTTGTGAAGGTCAAGTAAAAAAATTATTTGCTTATTATTGCTTACTAGTTATTAACTAACTAACTAACTAACTAACTAACTAACTAACTAACTAACTAACTAACATGTACCCTGACTGATTGATGACAAGCACTGTACAGTAGTATCTAGTAAATTTGTGTAAGACAATTTTTAGTTGGATATTTGATGGATGAATAATTAGATAGATGGCTGGATGAGTGTATATATATATGGACGGATGAATAATTACATGGATGGATGGACAAATGGACAGATGAACAGATGGCTACTTGGATGGTCAAATAAGCATATAGATGGTTGGATAATTGGATGGATGGATGTTTTTGTTACACACATTATTAGTTTATTTTCAGTATTTTTTTTTATTACTTTAGTCAATTTCGAGTTATTTCAATGACCATTGTGGATTTTAGCAATTAGAAATTTAGCATAGCAATTAGAAATTAGCAATTAGAAATTTTGTCTCCCATAAACCTATTGCTATATTAAAAAATGGTTAAGCTCAATTTCTCTGTTGGGAGTTAGTTAATACAGCTGTACAGTATTCTGTGCTAGATCGTTGCTTTAACAGTTTAAGAGCAAATCCTTTTTCAGACCGCTAAACGTCAACGTTCATGTCTTTCTTACACCCTTACATTTCTGGATTTTATTCATGCTAGTTTTCAAAGATTTTCCCTCATTTAGTACAGAGTGTTGCTTGGCTCCTAATTTAAAGTGTGTTACAGGGAACAGTGTTTTATAGATTACAGTAAAATGACCTTAAATGAGTTAAAAAACAAAACAAAAGAAGAACAATGCAAGTTCATTGACCCCTGCATCACATACCCGATTTTGAGAATGTATCCTTATTTTATTTTTATCTACATGCTCCTGATCCTGTCATGAGCATTGGATGCTCTCCTTTTGTATCCGTCATGATTCATATAGGGCACGTCGCAGGCAATTTTCTGTCTCAAGTTTCATCCTGTCTCATGTGGTCATTGACCTGAACCAGACATTTATTGATGATGCTGGGAGAGATTTTATGAGGACAGAGGACAAACTTTTTCTGCTGTCATACAAAGTTTTTCTCTGGTGTGCTTTCTTCCTGTTACTTGTGTGTGGTGAAAGCTAAACCATTAATAATAATGATTAATAACTCTGTCTTGCTGTTATGAAACAATTATATTATAGTTGAGCCTTTTAATGCAAGATTTTATTCCTGTCTTATAATAAAACTATTACATATACACAAGAACGTACTTCTTTACAAACTAAAAATAGGCTTAACAAAAGGCAAAAAAAACTCCACTTTATGCGATTTTAGAAGAACAAATAATACAATATTGATGCCAAAAATTGAACCTAATTTTTTATGGATGTTCACTTTCATACCAATTTAGGTCTCAAACCCTAGAAATAAGCAAGTGCACTATTCAAAGGTGTATATGTAGGATTTATGCAGAAATTGTTGAAATGTTCACTGTTTGCTAGTGTAAAAAGTAAACTAAGAGAAAGAAAGAGCAGACAACTTTGTAGTTCTGATATTTTGAGAGTCTGAGAGTTCTCACACAGTTTCTTGAAGTCAATGATCCATCAGTCAATAGAGTCAAACTCAGGCAGCTGTGGGATTCACAATTACATTTATTTATTGAGATCCTCCTTGAACTGCCACCTTATTGTGGTGGAGGGGTTTGCGTGCCTGAATGATCCTGGGAGCTATGTTGTCTGGGGCTTTCTGCCCCTGGTAGGGTCTCCCAAGGCAAACGGGTCCTGGGTGACAGGCCAGACAAAGAGCGGTTCAAAAAGCCCCTTATGATGAATTCAAAATCAAGGCCCGTGACGTCACCCGGTATGGTGCAACCGGGGCCCCACCCTGGAGCCAGGCCCGGGGTTGGGGCTCGCATGCGAGTGCCTGGTGGCCGGGTCTTACCCCCCCTCAGCGTGAAGGAGCGAAGTGGGGCCGATCTCCCGTGGGCCCACCACCTGCAGGAGGAACCGTAAGGGGCCGGTGCATTGTGGATTGGGTGTCAGTCGAAGACAGGGGCCTCGGCAACCCAATCCCCGGACACGTAATCTGGCTCTTTGGACATGGAATGTCACCTCGCTGGGGGGGGAGGAGCCTGAGCTGTTGCGGGAGGCTGAGAGATACCGACTAGAGATAGTTGGGCTCGCCTCCACGCACAGCTTGGGCTCTGGAACCCAACTCCTCGAGAGAGGCTGGACTCTCTACTACTCTGGAGATGCCCATGGTGAGAGGAGGCAGTCTGGTGTGGGCTTGCCCATAGCCACCAGCTCAGTCACCATGTGTTGGAGTTCACCCCGGTGAACGAGAGGGTCGTCTCCCTTAGGTCTCTCACAGTTATTTGTGTGTATGGGCCGAATGGCAGTGTAGAGTACCTGACCTTCTTGGCATCTCTGGGAGGGGTGCTGGAAAGTGCTCCGACCGGAGACTCCGTCGTTCGACTGGGAGACTTCAATGCTCATGTGGGAAGCGACAGTGACACTGTTGGCTTCTTCAAATCAGGACCTTCGGTGTGCACTGGGACGTTTGCAGCCAAGTGTGAAGCGGTGGGGATGAGAATCAGCACCTCCAAGTCCGTGGCCATGGTTCTCAGCCAAAAAAGGGTGGCTTGTCCCTTTCAGGTTGGTGGAGAGCTCCTGGCTCAAGTGGAGTTTAAGTATCTTGGGGTCTTGTTCACGAGTGAGGGAAAGATGGAGCGGGAGATCGACAGGCGGATCGGTGTATCTTCTGCAGTGATGCGGTCGATATACCGATCTGTTTTGGTGAAGAAAGAGCTGAGCCGCAAGGCGAAGCTCTCTATTTACCAGTCGATATAGGTTCCTACCCTCACCTATGGTCATGAGCTTTGGGTCATAACCGAAAGGACAAGATCCCGAATACAGGCCAACTGAAGAGTTTATTTAACCCTTGTATGATATTCATAAACATCAATAGTTTTGAAAAACTATTGATGAATTTTTTACTATATTAATTCTTTTTTCTCCTTATGTTTACCTTCTGTTCTATGTTTATGTTCTGTAAAGCTGCTTTGAGACAAAACCCATTGTAAAAAGCGCTATACAAATATACTTGAATTGAATTGAATATTTTGTTTAATCCAGCCTTGTACCCAGTTTTCCAGACGTACAGTAGCGGCTCTGAATCTACTGTGACCCAGGATAAAGTGGTTATTGAAAAGGAATGAATGAATGCACACACAAGAGCTTAAAGTATAAAATAAAGTAAGCAGATAGTCCAATAATTCACAAGGGAAAGTAATACACTGGACACGATTGTTGTAGAAACATGTCAAAGATAATTAAAACTCAGTGGCCTGAATACTAAAAATATTTTATGTCTATTATTGTTGAGATTATGGGGGGCACAATGGCTTAGTGGTTAGCATGTTCGCCTAACACCTTCAGGGTTGGGGGTTCGATTCCCGCCTCCGCCTTGTGTGTGTGGAGTTTGCATGTTCTCCCCGTGCCTCGGGGGTTTCCTCCGGGTACTCCGGTTTCCTCCCCCGGTCCAAAGACATGCATGGTAGGTTGATTGGCATCTCTGGAAAATTGTCCATAGTGTGTGAGTGTGTGAGAGTGTGTGTGCCCTGTGATGGGTTGGCACTCCGTCCAGGGTGTATCCTGCCTCGATGCCCGATGACGCCTGAGATAGGCACAGGCTCCCCATGACCTGAGAAGTTCGGATAAGCGGTAGAAAATGAATGAATGAATGAATGAATGAATAAATTGTTGAGATTCGTGGGACCAAAGTATACTTTCCATACATAGGAAGTAGCAAAACATGAGGGCTTAAACATGATAACTCTAAAAATAAGGTAACAATTCAAACATACAGTTATTGTTGTTTTTGGAATTAGGGATAAAATTTCCATTTCGATGATGACTCTAGTTCAAAAGAGAGACTAATTTCATAAGCAAAACAGAAAGCTCCTCTTCATGAAGCAACTCCTACAGAACAATCTAGATCCTGAGGTGATCTGGTACATGATTGTGAAACTCTACAGGAATCTATTATCCTTAGGGCTATAACATTCCCAGTTGACCAGATATTGTCAGTTGATTGCTGCAAGTCATCAGCCATAGCATCATCGTGTAAAAATGAAATAAATGGATGAAATCTGTGTAAGAGGAAAATTAGTGAGCAATTCACGGGTTAGCTGATTGATGTGTCGAGGCTCTATAGACCGTGGACTTAGCGTTCATAAGTGCTCAGATGGATGAATAGCCAGAGTGACAGCCAAATCTCTGTCCTTCTGATCAGTAACCCAGAACTTGGTGAAACAAATGTTTCATTACAGGGTAAAGATGCCTGATCAGAAGTGCTTCCTATCGATTTTCTTCTAAGCAGACAGTCTCAGGCCAGATACTGCAGAATCCCAGGGATTTAAACCTGAACCTCACCTCCGGAAATCGCTAAGCAGGATTGGTTGCAGATTTGCTTCATTTGATGGACTTGTGACTGGATTATTAAGATTTACAAACCCTTGTTGTGCATTTCAATAACTGGCTAATGTATTCAAACAGATATTTTACCTTCAGGGCAGATTAGCATAGCAATCTCCTTGCTTTATTCTGTTTAGAAAAGAACCTCAAGCTCTAATAATACCCGCCTCTCATTTTCAGTTCAGAGTTAATGAGTGGTATAAAAACAAAGACATTACAGCCAAACATCTGTCTTGCATTTCAAGTTGTAAGGCCCATTAGCTTAATTTAAATGGCATTTTGCTCTGCAAAACTCAAGGGAAAATGGTCTGCTGTGGACTTCCCAAACACTTTGGCAGTAAACACTCACTGTGCATCACTGGGTAATTGGATGGTTTCATTAAACTGAGACATGGAAAATGGCAAGAAGGACAACTAACCTTCATGCTTTGTGCATCTGCCCTTTTTAGTTGAAATGTGACATATTGCTTTAACTGCAGATGGAGAAAGTAATTGGTTTCATTGGGACAACTGACAGTAGAAGATGCTGGTTATCTCCATTGACTACTTCAGTGCTAACAGTGAGCCACTGGTTGGTGTAAAATCTTTTTATTTAGCGTATTGTCATTAGTGAGCCAATGCAGCTGGGAGATGGAAACAAACAGCACCACAGAGATCCCCTTAAGTATAGATAGATAAGCGATACAGAGATAAGCACAGTGTGTCCCTTCCTTTAAAACATCCCGCAAGACCAAAAACATCAATGGAGCCGGCTGTTTTGACTCGGTGGAAGTGAATAGGAAAACCTCTGTGATTAATGTGGGCATGCTGCACTCTTCAACATGTTAATCTGATGTGGTGTAAAATGGGCTACTCATTCATCCATTTCATTCATTCATTTACCTTCATTCTTACTAACTGCTTTTTCCTTCTTTTTCCTGCTCAGGGTCACTGTCATATAAATGGCTTAATTAAAATATTTTGTAGGAGTGGATGGGCTTGGTCAAGCTTTCTCACAGAGGAGATGGGATTTGACAGAATCCCTTTAAGAGTAAGTGGAATTGGTCAAACATTCTGCAAGGGCAGTCAGGATCAACAACAATACCTTTAGGTGTGGGAAGAATTAGAAGTATTGTGCATGGCTGTCTGATTTCCTTCTGGAACAGGATTGGGGTTAAATTTTCCCCTTCGATCTGAGTGCCTTGACTGATGTATGAGGTTTCTTTAAATTCACCATGACAACACAATGTATTGCCAGCTTTATTGTATACATCTTACTGTTCCTCAGATCAACTTAAGGAACCATAAAATTTATATTAACACCATCCTTTAATTAAAATCATCATACCTCGCTATGCTTACCAAGCAATGCAAACCAAATGTGATAATCCTTTCATCATCATCATCGGTCGTGTGTCAATGTGACTTCAAATTAGACTTCTTTCCTGAAAGTAACAATGGGATGCTGCTGTTCCTTTTATTTTCCACACCATTATTTGTAGCAATGCCATAACACAGTGTGGATCCACTAATTATTAGTCTAAATAGGAAGTTTAATGCTGTGTGTGTTTTTTTTAATGTGCATTAGCGTCCCTGTTACCTTTCTCTCCCTGCGATACTTTCTGACCTGATTTTACTGTTATTAACAAAAGTACATCATCTTATAATGAAAGGATAAACAACACAATGCTCTTACTGTATATCACACCACATAATTAAAACTCCAGCAGTCTCTCTTTTCTTTCTTTGTTAAACAACTTTTGGAAACCTTGATATACAGTACAGTAGTTATGGTAGAACAGAGGGTTAGTGTTTTGAGAGATGTGTCATTTTCACCGCTCGAATTTACAAAAGACTGAATGAGTGAGTTGATTAATTATCAGTAGCTGACGTCAACCTTATAAAAGTCTTTTGTTAGGTGTAATAACTGGTGTTCTCTGTCTAATGTCAAGATTTTTTTTTTTTTGCTCGACTGGTGTTTAAATGCGATCCGACTTCCAAATTATACAAGTGGAACTAAAAGCCCAGTAAGCAAAGAATATGCCATAATAGAGCTTTTCAGACTGAGCTTAACTCTGAGTTATTGTTACTCTAAAGCTCTCTTTTAACCCCAGGGAGAGTAACGTTTCACACCTGTAATTTAGAAGTGGGGTCATAAAGCATGCCTTTTACCCAGAGTTATGAAGCTGTGATCTGAAGCATTATTAGATTAGAATTAACTCCACATCACGGTGCTTAATGTGTTAATGTGTTAGAATGTTATGGCTAGTTGCTTAGCAAAAGACACCCAATCAACATAACAACTTAATGTTTCAACAAAACTTTCACATGTTTAATAAATGCTTTAAAAGTCCACATTCTGAAAATCAACACCTTCTGTATGGTGGTTCAGCAGGTAGACTACTTCTAACAGAAATAGACCAAATGGTGCATCAATTTAAGGGCTGAAATGTTTCAGATAAAAAAAAAAAGTAGCTGGTAAATTAAAAAAAAAAAAATATTAGCTTACATTTTCTACTGATCCAATATCAGCTATTTAAAGTCCTATAGAGGTGATTTGATGAAGCAGACCTGCTGTTGATTGTTTCCTATGACAGTGTGTCCTACACCACAAAAATTGACCAAGATTTACAATTTGCATTTATTAAAGAACTGCACAATGTATGTTTTTAATGAATTTAATATGATGACCAAGATGCGGTTTGTTACCAAGAAACTGTAAAACCTGTCACCTCAAACAAAGTCTCATCATATCAATGATTTTAAAGCTTTTTCATTATTAAATAATACACTGCTATCAGTATTTATGATTATTATTAGATTTTTGTCTATCACAGATCTTTAAATTGTAGATTATGTTGTTGTTACTATGGAAATGTTACGTATTTCAAGCGTATTTTTCAAGCGTATTTACTGTTGCATTAGACATGATGACCGAATAATGACCGTCTCTTGATTATGAAGCATCCTTACTACCGGTTGCCATAGCAATAACTTTTATCAGCTTGCGGCACACTAGAATTCCAAATAATTTTTCTTGTGCTAAAATGAAACCTTCTGGAGGGAGACTTAATGTTTGTGTGTGAAATGTAGTCATCTATCTATCTATCTATCTATCTATCTATCTATCTATCTATCTATCTATCTATCTATCTATCTATCTATCTATCTATCTATCTATCTATCTATCTATCTATCTATCCAATCATTTCTGTTCATGATTTTGTTACAGATTTAAATCTGCAAGCATGAGAAATCCTTCTTCCCCACGATCTGGCGTTAACACTCTTGAAAATGACCGTCCTCATCTGAAACACACTCACACACTCTTATTGACGTGGAACGTTAAGCGGATCACTCCCACCCCTTCTCACTGTGTGACCTTTGTGCGAGATGGTAATCACTATATCTTTGTAAATGTATGTGTGTAGAGTAGGAGGTGATCGGCTCACACACCGCATGACGAATTGCTCCGTGTGTGTTATTAAGAAGTACACTATGTAAAACTGAAAGCCCTGGAGGAAGCACAGAGTGTAGGAAGCCACTACTGTCTCATTCTTTCTATTCTGCCCATTGACTTTCCTGAATCTTCCCTCGTTTGCTGTTTACGCTACGATGCCTGGCACTGACAAGGTATCTGTTAGCTAGGCTTACTCAGTGATACTGAGATAAAATGTCAGTAAACACAATTGCCACGGCGAAGATAAAAACCCGCCCCAAATGCAGGGATAACAAAAACATGATTTGTTAACAAAAACACAAAACCTAAACAGGGAAAAGAATCATGAGAGCTAAAAACACAACATAACAAAAGAACACTGGAAAAAAAACAACTAAACGACAGGTACATAGAAACAACACAGACAAAGAAAACGACGCTGACTCTGAAGCTAGATGCAACGTGGAGGGAATAAATAAACATGGAAATTAACAGGCAGTTAAGAACAGGTGAGTCCAGACGATGCCTGTCCCGGCAGAGAGAATGTCTAAGCACAGTCCTGACATAAGATGTTAATTGTGAAGCCTTAGTTTCTGTTATTAACATCCATGCAGCAGTTTGAATTTACCTTACTAATCGATAAGTGACGTGACATTAGTGACGTGACATACGACTGAGTACGGTGACTCATACTCAGAATTCGTTCTCTGCATTTAACCCATCCAAAGTGCACAAACACAGCAGTGAACACACACACACACACACACACACACACACACACACACACACACACACACACACACCCGGAGCAGTGGGCAGCTACTTATGCTGCGCCGCCCGAGGAGCAGTTGGCGGGGGGTGTTGTGGTGTGGGGTGTTCGGTGCCTTGCTCAAGGACACCTCAATCGTGGTATTGCCGGCCCGAGACTTGAACCCACAACCTTAGGGT